>NC_080430.1:68229790-68262290 GCF_028018845.1 Melospiza georgiana | reverse complement strand
TCTGTAGATGCTCTGCTGGCTTCAAAACACGTCAGCTCTTGCTTCCACAACGTGCTTTAGGCCAGGGAGGGTCAGTCGGTCACACCAGTGCTGGTGATATTCCAGCCACGCTTGCAGGTGGAGCCAGGGAAGGCACAGACAAAGGCATGGTGGGTCTCAGAAGGTGGAGGCTGAGCAGGCTGGCCCTGAGCCATGCTGGAAGTCAAGGGAACTCTCTGCAGCTTCTTGAGAGGAGCTGCAAGGAGCCAAGGAAAAACCACGGCATCACATGCACTTGCAATGCAGGATTGACTGGGATGTCTACAACACAGGCATCAGAGAACAGGCAGCCTTAGGTTCCCAAGCAAATGCAATCTGTTAAGTCTTTAGCCACAAAAGAAAATGCTATTACTTGGTGTTCAGTCAAAAAAAAAAAAAAAAAAAAAAAAAAAAATTAGAAAGAGAAGAATCAAATCAAGACTCAAAATCAACAACATTTCTCTGGACTGCATTTCTGAAACATTCCTTTAGTATTTTCTGACTTGCTATTGAAAAATTCAATACCAGTGCCATCATTCCCATTTTCCCCCTGTGCATGCTAGGCTATATGAGATGTCTCCACATTTGTAAAGATTAACATGCAACATGGTTCTTCATTAAAAAAATTACAGTCACGCTAAACATCCCCAACTCATGCATGCATACTGCTTAGGTAACGTGTTTCAAATTCCCCTCTTCTGAAACAGATGCTCCTGCCCCCAAGATCACAGGACATCACTACAAATCAGTTTCTATTCAGAAATCAGTTTCTATTCAGAACTTGCCTATTTCTTTTCTTTTGAATTTGGACATATTTACATATTACCAGCAAAATTACCACTACTTCATAGCTAAACTCTTTTCCAGATTCCTCTGCAGTAGAATTGAATCACATAAATTCCCAAGCAATAACTGAATCAGTTGGAAGGTCTGTGTGGATGCTAGTGATAAGTAGCATGTAGATGCTAGTGGCAAGCATGAAGTACATGGAAATTTTGCCCAAGCCAGGACTGGCGAGAAATAAGGACAAGATTCAAGTGCTAAGAAGTGAACACATGAAGCACAGGGTCAACCATATCTGAAGTTTTATCCCTGAGCTTTAATCACACCAACTTGGGTCCAGTTGTCCTGAACAGAAGTATAACAAAAGATGACTCTTGAATGGCTCCAACTAACTCATAGATCTGAAACATCCGAAAAGTTAAAGCATTCTCAAGGAGAGAAGTTGTTTGGAACTTTGTACTTACTTCGCTTCTCATGATGGAAATTATTTCACTTAATTTGGTTAGAGTTGCATTGACACAGGGGTTCATTAGGATGCCCATTTGCTTGCAATTCAATTTAAAATTAAATACACTTTGTTGTTGATTTTATTACTTTTAAACTACTGTATCTATTGCCTTTATTAGCTGCTAATACACAATTATGAAGGTAAACAGTTTTCATTACTGAACATCAAACATTTAAATAACCACATTTGATCTCTCCTAGTTGCACCATTTTTCTCCTTTCTCTGAGTATGAGATTGAAGACAATAATTTATTCAGTGAAGTTAGGCCTCTTTTATGCTCAGCAGCATGCCCATCAGCTGTCACAGCAGAATATGGCTTTCTTTTCTCTATTCATGAGGGTTTTTATTTTGTCTGCTCATTTCTTTACAGGTAATTAGATGCATGTATTTATCTGAAGGTCATTGATTGCAAAAACTTTGCTCCAATTCCTATTTCCTTCACTCTCTAAGACTAATTCAGAGGCAAGGATGAAGGATGCTGGGCCAAGCCATTTGGTCACCTTTTGAAGTGCGCTGTGTGTAGCACTTAAAAGCTACAGTCCAAGCTGGGTATCTGAAAACAGAGGTAATCCAAAACAGAGACTTCTTTCAAATGTACAGGCCTAATTTTTCTAGTCCTGAGGTCCTTTGTTTGGGAGAAGTTCCCTTCATTAATATCTGTAAGGAACTGAAAGATCTTTAGAAGGAAAGTACACTAGATGGAATTACAAAGTAGCCTTTATCTGACATACCTTTGAAAGAGTTCATGAATCCTGGCTCTCCACTTTTGTTTCTTGTGGTGAGAAGCTCCCTTGTGCTTCAAGTCCCACATGCCAAGAAGAAAAAGAGAAATCAGAATTTATTTCCAAGTGTACAGAAATAGCACGGAAATAAAAGCTATAAATGTGCAATTTTCCAAAGGTTTGCCTTAGGTCTTCTGGTTGAAGCTTTTCAGAAGCAATGAGGAACTTAAGCCACCATTACTTTATTACTTTTTTTTTCCATAACTTTTTTCCCCCTGTGTGTTTTCCAATATTTACTGCATTATTTCCAAGACAAACTGAGCTCTCATCTTGTTTTAAAAGTTTTTTGGTACAAAGTATATTTGTACGCGGTAATGTCTACAGTCCTTATTTTTGCAAGACCTGATCAGACAGTCATGTGTAAGCATACATACATTCAAGTGTGTTTGCATACACACACAACAAAACAGCACACAAAGCAGTTAGGCATAGACCACAGAACTCATATCTTAAAACCTTGCTTGAAATCTGCTCCAAATCATGATGTCTTTCTTGTCTTACCACAAAAGTTTTTAAATGTTTGGTGAGAAGGACTGGCATTTTTTGGAGGTTACAGCACGTGGGAGGCCAACTCACATGAGCAGTCCTCTCCCCCAACAGTTCTGCAGCTCTCCAGCATGAAGCTGGAGGGCTTGAAGTTATTTTTCCCCTGCACAGCAAGCTGAAAAAAGTCTTTCCATCTAGAAGCTAGCATCAGCATGTATTAGGCTGTGCTCTCTGTGCAAAAATTCATAACAATAACTGCTGAGGGCTGTGCACTCACGAAAACAAAATTCTTCCCCATGACCTGCACTGTTCAGAGATCTTGCTGAACATTCAAGGGCATTTCTCAGGTCTGGATCTTTTCCTGGGTGTCCCTGAGACCAACATAAAATGTGAATACACTACCAATACAGAAGAAGACATCCTACTGTGTGCCCTAGACTGTCATCTAAACAGTGCGAAACTATGCTTCTACTCTCATCAAGCCTCAAGGGCAAAAAGTCATTTTAGTAGGGAGACAATGCAAGAGTCTCCCTACTAAAAACTCCCCATTGAGCCTCCATATCTGGCTGTTAAAATCTCTCGTTTCTTCCAAATCTCTTAAATTTTTTGATAAATTTCTGGCTGTTTTCAAGAAAGCTTGGAAATGTCTGTTGAAGACTAAGGCAAAGCATCCTACTTATTTCCAAAATTAAAATTGTCAGAGTGTGAAAACAGACAAAACCAACAAAAGCCTGTGCAAGTAGCTTTTAATGTAACTTTTTTAACACTGTAAAATTAAAGCAGCAACAACATGGTTGCCTTAAAGAACAGTGGGATTTGTTGGCAGTCCCAACAGCTATCCTCAGACGGATGCAATAAATCCTTCAGGTCAAGCATCACACACAAACAATTACAAAGGTGGCATTACTGAACTAGCTCAAAATGAGACCTTCCAGTTTTCCATATTGCAATTGTGTCATGGGCAATTCTTTCTTCACCACTGTACCTCCACTGGTGAGAATCAAGCCCTCCTGCTCCTGGACAACTTTTGGTTAAAATTTACTAGGACTCTCTATTGCCAGACCTGTTTCTCTCCCACCCCTACTGGCACTGATTTTCTTTGCCAGGCTGGTAAATCACCACCCACACCACATCCCCAGGAAGGGGCTGGGAGCTGGCTCTGCTCTGGAGTTCTGCTCCAGCAGAGCTGGTCACTGCTTAGGGCTGTCAGAGCCACCCTGTGACAGTCCCCACAGCCCAACAAGCTGCAGTGACCAGGGAACATGGCAAGAGGTCTCCAGTTTGGGGCAGAGGCAGTTAAAGCCAAAGTTCAGAAAGTTGGAGTAGCATTTGGATCACATTTTTTCTCCTGGACGTAGCTCTTGGTGATGTCTGTAAAAGCTATTTTTGAGGTGAGTACTTAGATTAAGAAATAAGATGAAATAGCAAACCCACTTCATGTAAAACATCAAGTAGCCATAACACTAACAACATTCAGACATTACCACTCCAGGTTTACACTGAGCCAGTAGTAAAGAAGTTTTCTTTAAAAAAATTTATTTTATCACCAGACTCCCACAGCTGTCCAATCTCCTTGTTTATCTTCCTAATCTTAATTAAATAATGAATATTCAAAAGAAAATATGAATCAGGCTTCTCTGTATGAACTGCACTGTTTTCCATCTCTGCCTCTGAAGTAGCAATGGGAATATGATTTAAAACTATTTCTTCTGGATCCTAGTAAAATATTTGTCACAGTGTGTCATGATAATTTTTAAAAAGCTCTATCATCTACCTAATAAATTTGTTAAGTTTATTCAAATCTTATTGAACAGGAAAAGTGCAATGAGTCATGGTTAATATTTCTTTACCTATACGAAGAAAAAAATATATCAAAAATTCAGTGCTCAAGGTCCTATTCAGAAAACCTCTATGAGTCTGTAATACATCTTCTACATGATTAAAAAAACAGGAAACTTGCTTTAAAATGAATTATTCACCACCTTGAATAAATTTCCATCTTTCCTATTTGCAAAACCCCTAAGTCAGTTATGTAAATTTTAACCTACACTAATTACCTCAGGGGTGTGCAAGCTAAAGGAAAGTAGATGCAGTAGAAAAAAAATCCCAGACATTTCCATCACCAGGAAGCAATTTAATAGAGGAAAAAAATGTGTAAGTTTTCAAAAACAGAGCAGCCCACATTCTTTTTTTTTTTAATGTGGAATAGACATTTCTGCAATGTCCCTTGAATCAGAGCTTTACTGGAATAAACCAAGTGCTTTTCTCAATGGCATGTACCATGGCACACATAGCAAGGCACTTGTTTCTCATCACGACACCAGCATTGTCTGGACTGCGACAACGACCCATTGTTGACAACGGGCGTTCCCAACGAGAAGGCATGAAATGTGGTTTAGCTTCAACTCCCTATAGACATTGAGGGCCCCTTCGGAAAATAAGTGGCTAAAATCTGCGAGCTGCTGTTCCAGGAGGTACTGGGAAAAGTGGAGTTGTTTGAAGGCAGAAGGGCTCAATCACAGCACCACTTTGTCCTACTCCACACCACGATACCAGGTTCTGCTGTAGCTGTGAGCCAGCTCCTTCACACGTCTCTCCTGGTTTCTTCATCAGCTACCTTGAGGTCTAATTACACAAATGGCCTATCTACTGATTTCAGAGCATGTTGTCAAGAGCAGGTCTTTCAGTCTGGGCTCAGCCTAGACACACACAATGGTGCACATTGTTTCTACAAAGACAAGAACCTGACTCAACACTACTAATCAATGCTGACTGGATATTTTCAGCGTGAAACTACTTCACAAATGGCAGGATCTGGTTGTATAGCACTTTTCAAAAAATTAGAAAAATTAAACAAAACCCCACCCAAACACATCCTTTCTTTTTGAAAGCAAGCCCACGAAATTCAGCAAAGCTTTGAAGCAAAATCAATTTGGCTTTTATTGTTCAGCAAAAATGGAGCATTTAGGGAAAACATTTACACGCACACACACCTTTTTGGTCAGTCCTAGTCTATCACAGCCTTCTGCTGAGGAGCTCTCCCCATGGCAATTTAAAACAGCCAGTGGAGCACTGGCCTTGGTGAAAATCTTACTCCATGCAAGGAGTGCTGTAGGGGACCACCTTCCTGCATGCCTTCCTCGCCAGGTCAGGGTGCAGGAAAGGCAGCATGGAGACAAACCTGTGGGATCTCCAGCAGCCTCCCATTGCCCACAGCAATCCCACACGCAGGGCTGGTGCTTCCCCTTTGTTCCACTCCTTGAAACACCATGTTGGTACATCACAGTGCAGGTAGTACTGACTTCTTTTAGGTTTAAACAGATATCCAAGTAAAATATTTTACTTAGAATTTCCATCTCTGCATCCTAAAATGTTTTTCAGTGACGGAAATCCTGCCCACTCTTTTTTTACGGATGGGAGAAGGGAGAGCTCACTGAGCAAAATATCAGCAAGACTAGAAAAAAAAGCCCAGATCTCAAGTCCCACTGGTGCCACCTAATTCTTCTCCTTCACAGTCTGGCTGCTGTCTGGAGATTCATTCCCAGTGACTTCAATATCTAATGCACTATACACCTAAAAACAAGTTAAAAAACGTAGAAACATTTGAGATTAACAACAAAAAAAAATTGCAAGAAAAGTTAACATTCTTTTCAGGCAAACTGAAGTTCTGGAAGGCATATCTGCTCCATGGTAACTGTAGAGAGAGATCACAGGGAAGGGAAGCATGGAGAGGTAAGTTAAATGGAGTGCCCTTCATTGGAAGCAAAGACTAAAGGAGCTTGATAAGACTTGCTCTGAAAATTGCACTACTCATTACTTGATGAAATTTGTTTGACCTTGTTAAGGAGATGGCCACAAACCAGAAAGGAAAGTTGTGCCAAACCGTGGACACATGGTAGTATTATTGATGGTGCACTCTGCTAAAAAATGCACCACAAACTCTTAGATGTTTTTTCAAAGAGAAAGAGAAAAGGCAACAAAGCAAATCCTCCCTGACTTTCCTTTCAAATGGAAAATTAATTTACTGTTCATGAGAATCAAATTAAAAACTTAGACAATTGAGTGTTTGTAACAGAACTCAAACTCTCTTTTAAAACTGATACTGCTGAACACAAAGTGAGATTTACTTTAGTCGTACTACAGCCTTATTACACTGAGTGATACAGATACATTTAGTGACAGCATTATAGGCTGATCATTTTGATAAATCTGTAAAGCACTGCATTATTTCTAACAATGCAGCAAAAACTGAGCTACCAGTCACAACAGAGGAAAGTAGTATTCTGCTATCAAGGTAAGTGCTTTTATAAGAATATACATCAAAGACACTAATTTTGAACAGATATGGGAACTAGATCCAGCTGTAAAGTAGGTATGATAAACAAGGACCTGAATTTTCTCAAAACTTAGAGATGTTTTCATTCAGGATTTTGGTCCAAGATGATGGGACTGGACTAAGAAATTAAAAGAACTTGAATCACTTTGCTTAAGATGCATTGAGAAAACTCTGTTGAGTAGCTCTGACTGCTGCAGGGCTACCCAACTTCTGCAAAACAAGGATTTTGCCTCTCCAGTCTCAAAACAGAGAACTCATTCTTCTCATTTCTGTCTTGCTGTTGACAGAGAGACCACCTGCAGTATCTTCAGAACACCAGGTGCTCCTTCAGATGCTTCCTACTTCACAGCTGAGATGATGTAGCTTCAAGGTCATAAACCTTTGGTATCCTCATCAAAATCTAGAGAGTGTTGTAAGAGAATGCAAGGCCATTTAGGAGAACATCTGACTACCATAGGCAAGCACTGAAAACATGTAATGCTGAAATGTCTTTTGCCGCTGATTAAGAGAGTTTAGGCAGAAACATCTTAGCCTGTCAAAGTTCCACAAGTTCAGGTGTTTCCAGATTAGCCTAGAAATCACCAGTTACTAAGATTCAGCAACTTTTAAACAGTAAGATATAACAGAATATGCTACCAAGAGATGATGGAAGAAAGTAACCACATTTTATTAGGGAATACATTCCCTCCAGTATAAAGCCATTCAGCATGAGAGATGCCACTGAAAACCAAAGCGAACTATGCCAATCTATAAATCTAAAACGAATAGTTTACATTAACAATGGAGAAATGTTCATAAGCTACGTAATGAACTTCAGCATTTTGCAACCTTCTTCTACTTTTTGGGTACTGACAGCAAATCGGGACACAACTGAAGGGAAACAGAAAGGAAATACCAATCGGAAACACTGACATTTTTATTGTGGTTTTCCCCCATTCTTCTTCAATTTAAAAATGTTTGTCAATTTCAGCACAGAATGTTTTTATTATTTGTAAAGACTTTTCAAAGTCTCTCATGAAACTTTACTCCTTTAATCCTCTTACTCTTCCACAACGCAGGTATCTAATTTTAGGTCTGTTTTGCAGATAGGGAAAACTTGAGTCATGGCAACAAATTTGCTTGTTACAGCTGCCCAAAAAAATCAGGTTCAGGCCAGAGGTTACAATCTATTTCATCTTTCTGAGTCCCTGTTCTTTTTTCTGACTGTCAGTAAAGCATTGCCTCACAAATCTGCCTCCATTATAATTGTAATCAAAAAGTACAGACTTTAACTTTATCCAACAATTCCTGTTTGTACTCCCTTTCACATCATCTTCTGTTTCTAGTGTGCAGACATATTTGAACATTTTATAATTAAGACAGACTTTCGCTTACAATTAGTGTATGAAAATTACAGAAATGGAAAAAATACTAAGTATGGTTTACTGTATGATTGTCTTAAATACAACAGTGGCAATGATGAGTTGCCATGCCTAATGATTTTTCACTGTAAAGAACAGACCTCCTCCTGCTGGCTCACATCCTGCTCCAAGTCTCAGCTGAAAGGAAATTGTTTCACATATTCAGCTGGGATCTTTCTCTGATTTGAATGCTGATATGAGCAACTGTATGATAACATCATATTCTGCTGATGTATCTTTGAGTGAACATGTTGATGTTATTATATATCCTCATCATAACCACCTAGTTCTGAAAACTGCATCTTGTCTAAGGGTCTGCACAGTAATGAGAGAAACCAACTGTGCTAACAGGTTGCCAGCAAGCTGAACAACAGTGGTGATTTTTCAGCTTTGTACTAAATAAATAAGCAGGCATGTAATGCAACTGGACTCTGCTTCACGGTATTTTAACATCTCTCAGCTTACAGACTACTGGTTATATTTCCCACTTGCAGACTGATGTGAACTCCAAAGCCCTTAAAAAGTCTGGTTACACATGAAAAACCCAATGCACCTCAAGAACAGGAGGCTGGACTAGACAGGCTCCAGAGGTCTGGCTCTTCTCCACTTGAATTAATCTGTTCTATGAAGTAAAGGTCAGATGCGCCATACAGCACAGATTCCACTCAACAAATTCAGTTCTACTTTAAGACTACAGAAGTAAAACTTTCCACCATATAGAACAATTCCTTTATCTGCAGCTCAAAATCTATGTAGTCTATTAATGCTGCTAAGGAGTATGTACCCCTGTTACAACAACTAACTGAAGGTAGATTTAGCTACATCTGTGACTATAGTTTGGCTCCAAATGTATTAAAAATACAAATAAAACAACCCTGGGGAAAAAAAATAATTCTGGAGAATATATGAGCAATTAAAATTTTGGTTTTATTGTACTTATTTTTTTGCAGGTTTGTGCCTCTATTCATCAGTAATGTGATGCTTTCCTTACAATCCTCATCTGAGTTTTGCTTCTTTTAACAGGTGGTCAGTGCCTGATGAAGTCTCTTAAACTTCATCAGGATTTGGCAATCACTAATTCTCTTTGAAGAATCTTTCCAATTGCCTCTGTTTATTGAACCATAGAAATGGACTTCCTTACTGGAATTTATAGTGGGATAATGAGCCAGAGAGCTGACCAGTCAGATTACCTTAAGCCGCAGCAAATGCAGTATCATCATTTACAGCAGCTATAGGAATCATTGTTCCAGCTCAATAGAATATCAAGAATTACTTCAGTTCTTTAATTGCCCTTCTGATCTTAAAGTGTGAAAGAACACAGTAAAAACTAAATGAATTTATTTTTAGTGAAAAACATAGGAAATATGGAAGATTTTCATTACTTCCATTTAAATATTTACTTAAATAAAACTCTTAATATTTACTTTAAATGAAACTCATTCAATTCCTGGACAAAGCAATCAAAAAAGTGCCACAATTTAAAAGGGGAGCTATACCTATACATTGGGGGTATTGTGACAACACAGCAACAGACTACTTACAAACACATCGAACATCTTTTCCACTATTTTGTTTATGTTAATTTCCATGCTCTGTCTTCAATCCCCCCCCCACCAGCTCCTTTAAAACAAAAAATTATCTGAGTGCCCAGAAGCAATAAGGTAGGAACCTCAGAAATTTGGAAGGTTCCCAGGCTTCCAACTGAGGACACAGGAACAAGCCTAATAGAATGAAGATATTCAGAAATGTCAGATTGCTGACCTCCAGGGTGGAGAAGTCCCTGTGCTACATGTATGGCTTCTACATCAGACTACGGGTCTGCCCAGACGATGGGCACTGACACATATCTGAGGGCCACAGGCTCTCACTGAGCAGGAAATCAGAAGTCCAAGGGGCAGAAGCCCAATATCCCAACCACTGGGAAGTTCACCTTTTGTATTTTGCCCCCAAACACAGACTTCTGTGATAATTTGTTTCACAAGTGCAAGAACAGGCTACCTATAATGAATTCAGTGAGCTCAGCCTAATGATGGATTTCAAAAGAAAATTATGTGCTAAAGAAGATAGCCATAATTCCTACTATATCATGCAAATGAAATGGAAACCATTACACTAACTGGCTTTAGAAATGCTTTGACAGTCAAATAATGTATGTAGCATATAGGTAGCTTGCCTAAAATGAAGTCACCCACTTTTAAGATAGAGTGAAAATTAAACATTTTCAGTTTTTGTATTCTTGACCTGTAATTCTCAGGAAAGAAAAAAAAAAGAAAAAAGAAAGAAAACAAACAAGGAAAAAATCCCCACCCCAACTAATTTACACATAACCCTCATTTAAAGTCCTGGTAAAAATGTAAGTTTCTGCTGACAAAAAGTCACCTTCAACTCTGCATTCCTCTTAGATGAGCATATTCCTACAAGGGTTATACTCAGAGCAGACTGTACAATGCTTAGTAGGCTAAAGCTGTGATGAGGGAAGGTCTGTAGGTACCGTCAGGATATAAACAATCTTTCAGGTCCCTTCCAACCCAAACCATTCTGTGATATGACTCTATGACAATATCATCCAACGGGGTAGAACATGCGAGAAAATGTGCTTTGGTGTTTTATCTGATGTTTATCCAACTGAGGTCTGATCCCATTGGTTAAATTCATGATTGGAGAGTAAATTTACCATCTTACATAGTACCAAATTTTACCCATGTTCTATCCACTGTAATGAAAGGAAAACTGATCTCTCCATCATCATATAAATTGATCTCTGTGACTTGGCAAGGAGTCAGAGCAGTGATGATAATGACCCTGGAAGAGTATTAGACCTAATACCCTGAGGCATTAACCTTTGTTTAACCAAAAGGTAAATCTTTTGATGAAAGACAACATTTTATTACTATCCACCTGCAACAAATAGCTCCTTTCTTACAACTATAACTCATCTGCTGGTACCGAAGAGAAAAACTTGCACTTTACATTCAGAGGCTCCTGAGTAATTCACAGGGAGGTCATGGATCAAAACTGATTATATAGTGATGATGATCAAGTCCTGCAAGGTTCTCTGCCCTGCACAGAGGGGTAAATGTAGCAGCTGAAACTGGTAGAGAGAGATGGAGGCTGCGAACAAATTGCCCCTGGTGAAGAATACTGGCTGAGTTGCAGGAGAAAGGTGGGCAAACAGGAAAGATGTTCTTGGTTTGTGGGGGAGTACTGATCCTTTCAGTCACCCCATTATTAATTTTTTTTCTGAGAGAACCTACATAAAACTGAGTAGTCACTTCCATTATCTCAGTTCAGAAACAGCTAAAAATTCTAGAGTTAGTAGTACTTTTCCATGGAATTTAAATTAGTGTATAGCAAGATTATGTTGACAAAAGTCCATCAAGTGCAATATCACTCCAATCATCACTGTTTGCTCCAACTTCAGCGGTGTTTTGAGAGCACCACATTTTTAAGCAAACATGGTAAGTCAGCATTATTTCAGGTATTTCCTTGCATATTTCCCTGCCCTGTAAGATCAATTTTCACCCCTAAGCATGTGCCCCTGCATTGTCTCATGACAAATGGTTTTCTGTGGTGCTCTGAATATCCAGTCTTGGTTGTACCTCCTCAGTTTCTACCACAACACAGTCTCAAGTTCTGATTTTCTTGCAACAGAGTTTATTTTTCTTTATTGAAAGCAAATGTTATTGGGGCCTTTGAAATCCTTGTGTCTACATGGCAGGTCACACAAAACAGCACTGCTTTCCAAATTTAATATTCTTTAATGTATTTGTTAACAGAACATTGACATCTGCTTAATGCTTTCTTTGCAAGAATCTATCAGATCTCCCTTTATGCATTTCTTGCCAAACTCAGCTCTTTTTTCTGCATTTACAAAACAGGACATGAAGCAAGAAACAACACAGCCTAAAGTTCCAGAGCTAAAATCTAACATGAACCCTTTTTCCAAAAAATATTATTTTGAGAAATGCATCTGCCCTTTCAAAAGCTTTGAATCATGGTCATCTCACGCACTGAGCTGCTGTTTAAAAAAAAGTCACCCATTTTTTGTAATGCTACAAAGCAGAGAAAAACAACAAACTAAGGGATAGATAGTTGATATATAGCTATCGTTTTCACGCCAACACTTTCAGCAATGCTCCAGAGTAAATCAGGTGCCTCATTGGAGAGAATTTTTGGCAGCCTAAAAAGAGACAGCAGCAACTCAAGTGTGTTTCTGAACCTCACTTATAAAACCAGTCTCACATACTGTAAAATCTCCCCTGGTATTTTTAACCCTTGGGCTCCCATGGGTTTTATTGCATTTTGTCAAAACAAAGGAATGTGAGGGAGATGTCTGTTAGACTCCTTTACCCAGCCCAAGGGTTAATTACTCAGTTTTGTAGACATTTGAAAATATTATGCTACCTCTAATGGCAAAATTGATAGAAGCTTGTTTCAGGCTCACTTTATGT
Source organism: Melospiza georgiana (assembly GCF_028018845.1). Lineage (NCBI taxonomy): Eukaryota > Metazoa > Chordata > Aves > Passeriformes > Passerellidae > Melospiza > Melospiza georgiana. The sequence continues at coordinate 68,249,526 of NC_080430.1, read as the reverse complement.
CATTATGGCAGATTAAATTAACTAATCATAAATTATGCTAGCTAAAGTACATCTGCTACTCACTAAACCTGCAGAGAAAAGGGAAGGGTTTTTCTACTGAATAAGAAGTAAATGCCATGCACAAAATTAAAGACTTTTACAAACCAATAAACATACGTTCAAGCAACAAAAGCTGGAAGCATCCCAAAGTCAGCAGCAACAGATTCTGAGGGCCATGGCAGCAGTCTAACAATGAACCTGTAGCTGTTGCGGAAAAGCATCAACACTGCAATGCTGCAGGGGTATACCCATGGATCAAAGAGTAAAGAGGTCCATTAAAGAATAAAGAAGATTAATTAAACAAGAATTAGCATCCTCACATTATTGCTAGAGGTCTTGGAATACAATAGGACTGTAGTGGGTTGACTGTGGCTGGAAGCCAGGTACCCACCAAAGCCCTCTGTCACTCCTCTCTGCAGAAGGACAAGGGAGGAAAAATGCAATGAAGGGTCCATGGGTTGAGATAAGGGTTGGGAGAGATTGCTTGCTAAAAATCTTCACTGGCAAAACAGGATAGAATTGGAAATGTTAATTGAATTTATTACTAACAAAATCAGGGCAGCATAATGAGAAAAAAAATAAGGCCTTAAAAACACCTTCCTTCCAGCCCTCCCTCCCACCCAGCTCTACTTCCCCCCACTCCAGCCCAGGGAAACTGGGAATGGGGGCTACTGTCAGACCATCAGGCAGAACAGGTTATTCCTGCCACTGCTTAGGAAGAGGAGTCCTTCCCCTGCTCCAGCTGGGTGTCCCTCCCATGGGACACAGTTCTCCATGAATTTCTTCAGCACGAGTCCATCCCATGGCAACAGTTCTTCACAAACTGCTCCGGGGTCACTCTTTCACACAACGCGGTCCTTCAAGGACAAGCTGCTCCAGTGTGAGTCCCCACCATGATCACAAGTCCTACCAGGATACCTGCTCCAGCACAAGTTCCTCTCCACAGGTCTCACCAGGACCATGTCCCAGCATGGGCCTCCCACAGGATCACAGTCTCCTCTCAAGCATCCACCTGCTCTGGTGTGGGCTCCTCCCTGGGCTGCAGGTGGATCCCTGCATACCCATGGTCCTCCCGGTCTGCAGGGGCGCAGCCACTTCACCACGGTCTGCACCATGCAGGGGAAGCTCTGTTCCACCACCTCCTCCCCCTCCTTCTCCACTGACCTTGCCTGGTGTCTGCAGGGCGGCTCCTCTCACATATTCTCACGCTGCTCTTCTCTGGCTACAATTACAACTGTGCAATAGTTTGCCTGGTTTTTTATTCTATTTAAATACGTTATCACAGAGGTGTTACCATTTCTAATTGGCTCAGCCTTGGGCAGTGTTTGATCTTGGAGCCACCAGGGAATGGAGCTGCTAGACATGGGGGAAGCCTCTGGCAGCTTCTCATAGAAGTCACCCCTGTAGCCACCTCCACCACACCAAAATTTGTAAATACAATGACATGATGTTTGCAGCATCTACTTCCAATGTCAGCTCTTCTATTTTCTGTTCAAAGGGACTGTTTGAACATTTCTGTAGTCTTTTAAGGAAGGGGTGGATGTACAGATCACTGATCAATAAGATAATACAGATTTTACAGGGATCCTCTTCTCACTCTCTGTATTGCAGAATGCAGATGTGACAGCTAATACTGTGTCAGTGGAACTAAATTCCCTAGCAGGGCATGAAAAACTGAAGTTAGAGATGTGTGAGGAATGGACATAAAACACAGAGACTCAAGACCTCCTTGTTGCAAAGTAAAGAATGAGTCCCTCTCCGAAAACTCATGGTAGACCAGCTCGATCAATACCACTAAATGAGGATTCCCTTTTTTGGGGGCTAGTATAAGGAAGAAAAGCACTATTGTATCGTATTGTATGTAAATTTACACATGTAGTTGTCAGTTAAAAAGCAGAATATAGTTTTGGGGTGACCACATAGATTGTTTCTAGGAAACAAACTCTGCTGAACACCTCCAAAAAGATTCCAAGTAAGATGATCAGCCATGTGACCATGTTCAGAGGGAGGGTAAACAAAATTTTGACACATCTCTTGTGCTCCTTTAGGTCCCATGAAGCTTTGGGGGCATCTGAATACCCCAAACATAGTTAAAGTGCAAATTCTCAACACATTATAATCTTCTGGACAGGTGCAGCACTTTCTGTTCACCTATTCCCAGGTTCATTCTCCATCAGTCCCTTGAGGCAGATGAGGGTCTTAGTACCATCTGAGTCCTTTTCCCTCACAGTTCCTTTCCATTTCACATTCTCTGAACAGTACTACCCGTACCACCTTCCATGCATGATGCATACAGCTATAGAAAAGTCACAAGGAATGAAATATAGCTACAGGATTTAGAGGAAAGCAGTAAGGAAGAGAATTGTGTCCCTCACCATCATGCAGAAGGCAATGATAAGGTTTAGTCCTGCAGTGGGAAAAAAAAAATCTAAAAACTTCCCCTGAAAATAAAAGAAAGCTTAGATCACCATCAGTCACTGGATAACCTATTTTAAGCCCATCAGAGCCAGTGCGCTGTTCTCATGTTGCTAATTAAAAATGATAGATTCATCAATTAATCTCTCTTCCTGTCCTCTAGTCTTAGTATGAAATTTTTCAAAGGGACAAATGGTCATTAGGTGCCCACAAGTATCATTTCAGCCCTGCAAACTTGTGCCTTTGTCAACATGAACCAGAACCTGTCCCTTCATGCCATGAATGACAAAAAGAAAAAGCTTAGAAAGATCTGCCACCCTGACAAACATAACAGATTTATAATGGAGAAATAATCTTATCCTCCGTACAATGAACATTGCTTCATAAATCCTCCCCAGGCTCCAATCCGAACTAGCTCTCTGATGAATAAGCCTCTGTTAAATGTGGCAGAGAGAGATGTCCTAGACTTAGTCTCTTGATTGAAACTCAATTGCAATATTACTACATAGCAGTCAGAAATCCTCCACTATTTAGGAAAGAAGCCATGAAGGCAATCTATTTTTATTCATATTGAAATGGAGACAAAGATAAAGGTCCTGCTGTTAGCTTAGAAAAGTGCCAGTCACATAAAGCATGCCAATGACAATGGTTATCCTTTCCTCTTTCAATATAAGTATCACCAGGCAGAGAAATAGAATTGGGGTGTACAAGGTTAACAAGCCAGCATCATGTTATGAAGGAAGTGATAAAATTGTCTTATAGTTCTTAACTCTGACCTGTTCCAGTGAAAAGCTGCCAAGCAGAATTATGTCATTCTGAACATCTGTCTCAAACTGTTCGATATATGAAGGAATCTCTTCATCTTCGAGCTCCCTGTGAAGGTCACATGCCTTACTGGAGCTGACAGGCGTTACAGCGTCCGGAAAATCTTCACTGACGACACGGGCTGCTGGAAACAAAAGTGGCAGACTATCTCTCAGCAAATGGGAGCTCATTCACTGGTTACTACCCTCTCAGTTAGCATGTTTGGCCCACCAACGCTTTAAGTATGAAAGGGCATCAGTAAGACAACTGATAGGTGCCAAGTGCCAGGAAAAGTGTCCTAAAGTGCAACATCTGAATTCAGGTACAAATTAGTAGGTGCAGCTTGTTCCTTACATAATTTTTAAAAGGCATGATCTACATTTCCACTGGCACTTTGCTCACCTGTTAATCTTAGAGGGATTGGGATTTGGAACAACTTTGGCATGCCTTCCTGCAGAAGAGGAGTAATAACTGCAATTGAATGGGAGTTTTAGGTGAAGCTACATCAAGCATTTCATCTTCCTTTCAACTCATCACAAATGATTGGATTCCTTTCCCTAGGTGTATGCGTGCAGGTCCTGTCTAATTAACAGGGTCCAGTTCTGCTCTCACCCACAACACTCCCCTGATTTCACTACAGTAACATGTGCAGAACAAAAGGGTACATGCACCACATAAATAAAAATCTCATTCATAAAGAGAAACTTGGTCTTTTTTCAGTTTAATTGATCATGCTATGTTAAAAAAAAATTTAGATCCTCTCATCGATGTCTGCTATAGCACTAATACTAATTTGGATCATAAGTAATAAAAACTATTTTTGCTCATGTCTCCGCATTAGGATCATTTAAAAATAACAGATATCAGATTGCCCACATCTATCTGTTTTGCTTCATATTTCTGTGTGCAAGCTTTTATAGTTCTCTGTGCCTATCTCTTAAAGAAATTGCCATATCTAGTTATTTGCTTCTCTTTGTCCATCCTACAACATGAAAGCAGTTAAAAGAGAGGGTTTTTTCCCTCAGCCTCCTTTGAAGTCTTTCATTCTCTAATGAAGACCAGAAAAGGAAAGATAAAACTAAGGCTATTAACATTTCCAGTTTTGCTCACTGCTCATTGTTTAATGACTTTAATTGTTAAGCCTCCCGAGTACTTAAATCACCTCAGTGCCACCAACACACAGGAAGTATGGTGGGTTTTCTATTTAATTACAACAGGATACAATTCAAAATCATGTTGGGGGAAATGTACAGTAGATATAAACAACTCAAACCATTACCTTAGGGTACACATCCCTTCATGTAGCACTTTACAAACCTAATGAAAAGTGATTTGACCTACAACTATTAACTGCAAAAACAAAACAATATTTACATTTAAATTTACTGTAACATTAAGGGTTTGGCTAGGAGAGAGAAAACCCAGGAAGCACAGGAAAAAGAAACATTGCCAAAAGCAGAAGATGGAGCATCTCTTGTTCCCCTTGACGCTGTGCTGTACACAATAGGCCATATGCTCAACTGGTATAAATCAGCTGCTTTACTGCTTTCACAGGAGCACTGTAAGTTTACATCCTGGGAAGTCAGTAGATTCAGGATAGAGCAATAGTCAAAAAGGGAGTAAAACTATTTGGTTCAGAAAGATAAACATGAAGCAATTCATCAAAATATACTTTTTCTTTTTTGTGTTTCTTATTTTTGCGAGGAATCATAGCAAGTTTACTCAATTTTGGTAGAAGACACTGGACTCATTAGCATAAATTTTGTCAAAAAAGAGCAAAAGAAAAGAGCATTTTCAAAAGCCTTTTCATGGGAAGCAACTCTGAAAAATAATGTGCTAAATTACAATTTAGATTTGAGAAATATTTGATTAAAAGATACATATGCTCATTTAAGCACAGTTGCTAATTTGTCTGCATTGGAAACAAGGAGAGAACAGGGTTAGTTCAGCTGATCTGCTCCTTCTGCAGTGTCTTTGCGAAGAAACTTCTCAAACTTGGTCAGCATCAGGTTGGTCCTTGCTTGAACTGATCATGGGTTGGAGGACTGAGGTCATGCTCCAGAGCAATACTTGACCAAAAAAAAAGCAACCAAATCCTCACTCTACAAAAGCAGCCAGAGTCAAAAATCCTACTACTTTGTACACAGAGGATAAAATGGCTGAAAATTCATTAATGGATTGCTGAACTAATTAAAAACTTCCTGCTTGAAGTTGTAAGCATGGGCATCAAAATTTTCATTGCTTTGGATGTACCTAACCCTGAGTCATGCTTTCCTTGTAGCTTAAATCACTTCAGCACAGGCTGTATTTGCAGATGCTGGACTGTAATTAAAACAATCTCTCCGGTACTAGCTTGACTGCTTGTGCCTTCATTTACTTGCTGCTATCTGAAATTGTCCATCCAGATAGCTGCAGTTTATATACTGAGATGATAATTTAAAGGGTATATTCAGCAGCAGGCTACATCTCAGGATGGATTTGATAAAGCTTCAACAAACTCCATATGGAAAAATAATTTTGGCTACCTTGTCAAGAAAACCATGGATTAATGGACAAATTGTATCTAAAAACGTTCAGTGCTGAAGGTTCATGCACCAGGTTCAGACAACTAAAATTCTGTAAAACTTGGCACTTCAATTTTTTGGTTCTTGCCAAAGAACAACATAATAGAAATTACTTTTTATGGCATTCACATATCATCACTTAAATTGTTCATGGATCACAACTGCATATTGACAAAAATTCAAGGTAAAAATACGTAGTCTATATCTTTAAAAACAAACCACCAATGTTGCCTTTAAAGTTGCCTTATAATATGAAATAACACATACCACAAGAGTGACCAACAGGTTACTAAGACACAAAATGCTTTAAATATACAATTATATAAATTCTGAGCCATCTTCTTTCCTTTCCTTTGGGGATAATCTATTAATTAGGACTGTATGACTATGTGATTTTTCAGCTCAGTGGCCAAATGAAGAAACGAAGCAGTTCTGTAAGAGTGAAACCAAATGAATCCTGGTTTTCTATGGTTTTTCTGATGCTAATAAGGGTCAAACTCTATATTAGCTTTTCCTTCGGTGGAGATATTAATAATGCTTGTCTGCTCTGCTCAACTGCCCCCTTCCATAAAACTGGTAGGGAAGTCATACCTGTGAGACTTGCTCCCTGTTAAAAAAAAAAAAGGGTTGGAAGTGACCAACTGGTTCAAATACTGGGAGGGAAAAACGCAGGCAGAAATAAATACACCCTGATATATGCACAGAGGTGGAAACTGCACAAGCTTCACCTCCCCAGGAAAATCTCTCTTTTCTGGATTTGCTTCACCCAATCAAAGAAAAGTAATAAATTCAGCTAGAACAGTGTGCGGCTTCACCCACAGGACTAGCTCTGATACCCATCATGGCACTTTTAAGAAATAAAAGCACCGAGGCACAGCTTGAGACACACGACAGCAGGGGCCTGCAGTGCGTCCCCCATTTGCCGCCCTCACGCCTGCACAGGGGGCTCTGACGTGCACATGGAGAGTGAGGCACACATGCTGATGCATTTTCTTGTCCCCGAATTGACATTAACATAGAACAATTGAGATCTTGCTAATAAGTTAAAGCTTTTTGCTTAAACTATCTGTGTGAATTTAGTTGTGATGGTTGCACTTTTTTCTTCTTGCATTTAAATGAGATAAAATGGGTTTCAGAGATGTTACTGATATGCCCAGTGCCAGTTCAAGAGATTTTGCAACCGTAGGCAAATGAAAACATTTGCTTCCTCCAGAACAAAGTTGCATATAAACTAAATAGTCATAAAACAAGTTGCAGCTCCTGGAGCTCCAGTGCCGTAGGCAGCCACCTGCTCTGTCTCTCTGACAGAGTAGGCCCGTGTACTGCTGAAATACAACAGGAAGCCTCATACAGACACAAAGGACACAAAATAATTTTGCAAGAAAGAAAACTGCTGAAAAAAGAGGGGGTGGATAGGCAAAAAGTACAGGGACAGCTCTGAGCTGGGCTCGTGCAAACATCACTTCTCCTGGGATGAACCAGAGAAGAGCAGCAGACATGGGCCTTGTGTAAAGGCTGTGATGGTAAAGGTCTCATGAATCAACCAGGTTTTATGTAATGCCTTAAATGCCTTAAAAGTGAGTGAAATCAAAGTAAGACTGTTCGCTTGAGGTGAAGAAATCTCATATACTTAATTGTTTTTACTGTAGATGGAGCATCAATTTGTATTTTCTAAGAGAGCCACAGAAAACACTTTCTTACTCTTCTGTTAGGGTAAATTCTTGTATAGATAACCTGAAACAGTGTAACATGACCCATGCATCAGACAAATTGCGTACCCATTTATCAACTTAAATAAGGATTTCCATTTCTAGATTTGAACACATAAGCAAAGATAGTTCCAGTCTTCTTTTGTAAGTGTGGAATTCAACATGCAGTGAAGCAATCTAGAGAAAGCACGCCACTTAAGTTACAGTTAAAACCACATAAACATGACACAAAACAAAAACATTTGGAGAAAAAGTCCTTACAGAATTGCATTAAAATCATCATCCCTTTGACTTCTGAGTTCAAGGGGATGGATTACCCTCTCTCCTCCCCACATGCAGACTCTAAATAGAGTTTTATTTTTCTTTATGCAATTGACTTTGTTATTTACCTTGGAAGTCCAGCATCTTGTTTTCTTCATCTAGAAGCTTCATCAGTTTAGAGTAAAGGATTTGCTCATCAAATTTCACAGGATCTTTAAAAAACAACAGTGAAACAGCTAGATTCTTTCAGTAATATTTCAGGAAATAATATTTTAAATTGAAAGTAAAGATATAAAAATACAAAAGTTAGGAAGCCCTTTGACACTTGAAGATAGTTTTTACAGTGCTAATTTCATAGCTCAGAATAAAATTACAGTCACTTCTTTGAAGCAAGACAATTCAAAATAAAAAATATAGTCATATACTTTAAAATGGTGGGCAACATTATATGTTGATCTGGACTGAAACTGGTTTATAAATTCTGCTAATAGAGCAGCTGAAATGACTGTTTAATTCAGATTGCCAGATGAATTATATTTGACTCTTAATGAAAATCAAAATACTCAATTTATTCTAATGTGATTTTGGATCTTCACTAGAAATTTTACCTTACTGTCCATAATACTAACACATTATCTAGTATGTATAGTCATTACAACACTTTATGAATTTTGAATTTGTGGCTGATTAGTTATTCAAATTTTCAGTAATATCTGCAGATTTTTAAAAGCAGCAAAGGACATGCACACTTACCCTTTTCCATGAGACTTGGAAAAAAAATTACTTAAAGGTTCTACATTCAAGGAAGAAATGAGCAACTGGGACCATTTTCTCTCCAGATCTCCCAGACCCTGACTTCTCTAAGTTGTCAATGAAGACAGGCAGATAGAAGACCAAAGAAATGCATAAGGTAGATTGAAGTACAGCTACATGCAAACTTGGGTGGCTCTTTTTAAGTGCTCAATAGAATCCCAAAGAATAAATTTCTTTTTCCCATGAAATTTCAGAGGCAAGTTTTTCAATTACACGGACCTTTCAAAGAAGGTAGGGGCTTCTGCAGGCTCTTCTGAAAGTATAGAATCTCTTACTTTTCTTTTAGCCTGCAACATTGAAATGCTCCCTTGTCAAGGGGGGAAGCAAATCCATAGTGGGACATTGTTTGCTCTCAGGGCGTTATGAATTCATACAAATTTCCAGAACAAATCTAATTTATCAAATATAGGAAAGATAATTGCCAATAGTTTAATTCTCAGAGAATAACCCATTAGATAATTATTAGTGGCTGAACATTTGCTTTTCACCAGATATTCTCTTTGTTCATTGAGCCTGGCTTCCTAAAGTTCTAAAAGTCTGACTTCAACATGTGCCCTGATTTCTTCATGTTTTTCTGGTTTTGACTCTTGCTCATGAGAACCTGGAAAGAAGAGGTAAACCAGTATGGTTTCCAATCAAGGGATTGCAGGACCAGGCTTTAGTTCTGACCATCTTTTTTTAATCCATCCACTACATACAAATATATTTCCACTAATTTAACACTTCTTCAAGGAAAAAGAAGCCAGACAGTGAGCCTGGTTTGTAAGTACTGACAAATCAGACTGCTTAAGGTAGGAAGGCACCTCTGGAGTCCATCTAGTCCAGTTTCCCCTGCTTAAACAGAGCCAAGGTGCCCAGGGCCATGTCCAGGCACCTTTTCAATATCTGCAAGGTAAATGTTTTGCTCTTGGCAGAGGTATTGGTAAATATAGCATTATAACTGCTCTACAGAGGTCCACACAGCCAACCTGAGGCTGGCATTATTGCTATTTGACTTTTAATAAGCAAGAGTTATCCCAACATTTGAGCAAAATTTTTGCCAGGAAGACAAAGGAGGGCCACCAAAAAACAGCTCTTCACACATGGACCTCAGGCTTAGCATGATATTGACTAAAACCGTCTCTCTACTCCAAACCCTGGAAGTCTATGGACTAAGAGCCTGTTCCAAATTCTAAAATAAATAAATCCCCACCACACAATACAAAATCAGCATTCGTGACTAAGTTTATCACTCAGCCTCCTCAACACAGTCTAGAGAACATTTCCTCCCAACGAGAACTGTATTTCCGTATATCCCTTATGTCACCGCTCTGTCCGTACATGATTTCAGGCATACATGCACAGATACATAAATCTAATCTGCTTTTCATTCTCTGGTTATGAAGCAGATCATTACTCATAAAGCCTTTTCATAAGATGAACCAAGGCAGGACCAACAGGAAAAAAGTCTTTCCTTTAAAAACTCTGAGCCAGAAGTTGACTTCCAAGATATTACACTGCTATACTACACAATGAATGAGGAAATAGTTTGGATTAGATATAACTCAACCTTGATCAACCTTGATTTTTTTTTCATCAGAACACAGAAATTCAAGTCAGTTATATGCAACAGAGCCTGCTTTTTTCAATCAAGCAAGTTTTTGTCTCAAAAGTTTAAAACCTCCATGTGTGCTCAGAGTTTCTCATGACTTTCAGAAGTGAACAACTTTGAGACACAACAGATAACTTCTTGTTAGATCTGACTACAGCTGCGCACCTAGAGAGTCTCTGCAGTAGAAATAAGCACAGGCTCTAGAGAAGCCAAGGGCTAGCAAGGTAACACAGGCGAGCTGGCTCTTTCGTGCTTTCGGCTTGTTAGTGCTTAGCAACAGGAGCCGGGCCAAAGCACTCAGTGCATAGCTAAGCACTTCATTACCACGATGATGCTCTTACTTAAGTCCATGCAAATTCAGGCAGGCCCGTTCCCACCCTTTTTATCTAAAAAGCCGTGACAGCAGAGGAGAATTTCCTCTGCTAGACAATACCTCCTGGTTAATCTCTCTCATACCTATGCATAACTTCTGCTCTTCCAGCTCTGCGGAGCCACACCCTCCCACCGGTTGCTATCGCCCACAAAGAGCAAAGCTAAATATCTCGCCTAAACTGGCAAAAAAGAAAACCAAAAAAGTCTCCTCATGCACTTTTACTAACTCTGGGGTTTCCTTCTGTTAGGCAAACACACATTCAACTCTGTAATAAAATTGCTGTCCGAGGAGGACTTTGGGAGCAGGATTGTGAAAAAGCTAGAGTTTAGCGCTCAGTTCTGGACTAACTTCATTAATTAAAAAGAACATGGTGTAGAAAACGCTCACGGAGCATGCTTCATTTTGTTACAGTAGCAGAGTGAATCCAGAACAGGCTCATTTTTACCTGCCCGTTAACTCACTGTCCTTGATCAAAGTCTGTGTACTCTGGTTATCGTGTTCAGAGCAGTTAAGGCTTAGAATTTAAATTGTAAACCTCAATATTTAAATAGAACTGCATATGTGATCTCTGACACCTCATTTTCATGAATGGAAAAGAATATTCTGACACCAAAATTACATACTTAATTCTGCCTCACCTTCCTCACTGACCTCCATCCCACACTGCCTTGGGTTTATTTCCTCACCCATCAATGGGTCAAAGTAATTTCTGCTGTATTCATTTCCTGTGGAAAGCCCATGAAGTAAGGGTCAGCGATTATTAGAAGCACATGAACTAAAATGTTAATTTTGAAATCGACACCAGCAAGCAAAGGGGCATTTTTTGCTACTTTACAAGCTTAATTTTTTTAACAAGTCCTCTAAGCCTACTGGTACTGCAATCATCTTGTGAAAGGTCAGAGAAGGTAATTGCGGAAACAAGTGCACTTTATGTTACTTTTTCTCAAGAACTAATGAAAAATAATTCTCACATTTAGATGGCAGAAAGATAAGAAATATTTCTACAAATACAGCATCCCCAATATAAGTCAAATTATTCTTGAAACACACCGTACGAGTGAATTTTCCATACTGCAAAGGAATTTGTATTTCACAGCTGACCTCTCCAATTTCAACAGTTTTAAATTTCACCACTGAGGTTTCAACGTCTGGTGCATCTTTAATACTGTATTGAACCAGAGAAGTGTTTAATTACGGAGGAGATACCAGGACACTGCCTCATTAATCTGAACAGCAATTATGTTCAGTTGGACTAGGTAACTAATCCAAGATTTTGATGAGATAAACCCACTCATTTTAGTACTTGGCTATTTTAACAGCTACTTTTATCTGTTCTTCAGAAAATAAACAAATTTACTAAAAAATAATTTGTTAGAATTATCATAAAATAATACAGCATCTAGCTGCCTGGAAGAACCTATGGTAAAAGCCAGAAGAATTTTCCTTACACAAGCAGGGAGGGAAGAAAATTTTTCTTAAAAATATGTATTTTCTTCAGCAAAAATGCTACACTCTGTTAAAAACATCCACATGTTCACTGGGTTTACAAACACTGTAAATTGTTATTAAACAGGGGGAAAAGAAGTAAAATAATTAAGTCCATAACAAATGTTTTAATTGCTTGAATAGACACGGATGCATATCCTGAAAAATACATAAAAGCTAAATGCATGAGGGGGTTAATTCATCCAAGATACACTATGGTTGTCTACAGTGTATTTGTTTTAGGATCAAAAATAATCCAAGAAGCAGCTCCTTTTCAGAGACTAAATGAAACTTTGATATGAAACTAGGTTTAATTTATATTTCTGGACTGGCACATTTTGACTGTCAGTCTCCGTTCCTTCAATGTAGTAAGTACAAGAACTGAAAATTTGCTTTACCTTGAGGTCTCAATAAAGAAAAAATAAATGAGTTTCATTTTTGTTACTTTATCTGTCAACAACTACTAGGCTGGTATGAATCTTGGCAGTATGTAATCAAAGTCTTATGTACTGCAATAACAGAGCCATTCTACCTTATTCACTGTAATTGTTTTTCTCTAGCACAAAGCACTATGATGTTATATGAACCCCCCTTCCCAAGTTGGTAAAATAATTCACCTATGTGCTAAAAAAGAAAATGATGATGCATTTCTTTATTCAATTACTTCATAGCTGTAAATGTAAATTGCTGGAACATGTTTTGCACCCATGCAAACAATACTCGGCTATGGCACAGGCTTTTTGCACAATCTGACTATCACAACAGCCTTTATGGAATTTTATTATCCCATGTGAGTCTGCTGTGAAACTTTGAGGAGTAGACTTTTGGGCAACTCTTCTGGACAGAATAATTGGTATTTAGAAGGAAGTGTCATGTCACATTTGCATCTGCAAGGCATGGAAACCATTATTCAAAAAAAAAGAGAGATACATTAACAAATACCATTAAATAGCTTGCTCTCTGGTCCTCCTCAAAAAAAATAACAACCTCAACATTTTGAGGAGTATGACATATTTTGTGCAGGGCTTTGGCTCTGTCAGAACCACACACAGCTGGTGACAGACAGTTATGCAGAAGGAAAAAGAACCACCAGGCTTGATTTCTTCAGAGCAACATACACACTTTAAAACTTACATAAGCAGAACAAGTGGTAAACAACAGAATCACCTCCTCACAGTGATTTTACAGATAACGAGGCATTCTAAAATGCAGGACTCCACAGAAAACTTTAATTGAGGCTTTCAGAAGAGCTGAATCAATCAAACCTTAGGTCACTGCTCTGAATGGGGGATGTTGTTGTTTGTGGGTTTCTTGGTTTTTTTACCCCCTCACCTCAACACACACCTTGAGAAGTGGTGTGACCAGAAGATCTGGGCTCTGGGCAGGCCCTAAAATTATTCAGGGGCAGTGGGAGTTGCTTTAGTTTTAAAATACAAAATTATCAATTTTAGTCAACATAACACACTGCCCAAGGCATTTTGCTAATAACATTTTGTGAGCATGCGAACAGATTACTAATCATTTCACATTTGCTTTTGGAAATATTTGAAAGTGTATAACATGTAAATTAACAGTCCACTGAGGAATTCACATTGCTCTGCTTTGTGGTATAAACACAGTAAATGTTAATACAGAGCTTGCTTGTACGTGTTTTGAACAGCACCATATAGGTTGGTGCTTTCAACAGGGCAATATACTTTGACAACCTGCTTCCAAAAAGACCTGGCCAACTTTAGAAACTTGGGTCTTTGCTTTGATCCAGAGATTCCCTCAAACCCATTAGCTCAATTTGAAGTCCAGTTCATCCTCAAAATTGTGTTATTTCATGTGGAAAACACAATGGATAATTCAGGAAATCAGAATTGAAATGCAAACCCACAAATTATCTATACATTAAAATAAAAAAGGAAAGAAGGGTGTTGGCACAACAGTGACCAGATGGGAATTTATACAGTTTAATTAAAGCAAGAGGAGTTGCTAATAAAATTAGCATAATCCTTGGATACAGCCCATGGGACTGTACACGAATTACTAGGACTGGATGAAACTTGAAAGATGGCTGTTAAACTAAGATGTCTGTAGTCAATTATGCCATCTATGTCCTGAGAATACCACACAGGAAAGGCATGACTAACCTGAATTTCTATGTTGTCCTCTGCTCCGCAGAGAGATCAGGTAGTCCGTATCAATTACACATAAAAGGTATAGCACGGAACTTGTATAACAGGGCATTATTCCATTTATGTTTTATTACTGATCTAGGTTTTTAATTTAATGAAAGAATAGACAAAACTCTGTTGGATTCGTTAAGTGCCTCCCAATTAAAGTAAAAATTAAGGAAATATCAATAGCCAGATGACTGACTACTAAAAGCTTGAATAAACAAGAATGAAGCTTGATTTTCAAGAAAAAAGAAAAAAAATTGGCATGAGCCATCTTTCTTTAGAAGACAGTATGCAGACAGTATGGTCTGCACAAACTTGCTGTGATAAGTAACGAGTCCCTTTTCCGACAGCAGCGTGGTCAACAAGTGTCTATCAATGACTTGGGAGAACATTACTGGGCATTACTAAGGCAACTCCTAGAAGCCTTTTGCATCAGATAGAATAAGACAGAGGCATTGTGGAAAGATGAAATTCCAGCCTGAGACAGCATTTTGACCCAAAGTGCTTTTGAAACATAGTGGTGCAGCTGGGAATGGAAAAGAGTAATCCTCCTTTCCCACAGCTGGCTTAAAGCACTGATTTCAACTGCAATTCCTATTAGGGAACAGCAGAGCAAATACTCACATTCTCCATTCAACAGAACTCGATTTATTTCCCTGGGGATAATCTTCATTTTACTTAGCAGACAAGGCCCTTTGGGCGGCCCAGACTGAAGGCTCTGTGATGATGTATTTTCCCACTTCTTTAAGATAGCCAAAGCTGTGCCCCAGGGTCAGACTTGAATGTCCTCAAAAAAAAAGTGACCTCCTCAGCTTGGCCAGGAAGAATCAAGACTTGGGATTTGGGATTAGAAGGAAGGAAAAGGGTCCCACTTCCAGTATTTCCAGCAACTTCACTTACCCTTCCTCCAAGTCATGATGGTTTCTGTGGCTAGCAGTCCCACCCACCTGTTTTCATGATTCAGTACCTACATTGATAAATTTTGATATCTACGAGTTGCTTATTTGAGCCTTTTATTTTACTTTGTACTTTGAAAAAATCTATAAAGAACTCTAAAAAAAAAAAAAACATTCAAAAGGATTAAAGAATAAGAGAGGAGAAAGAAGCCTTTCACATTAAAAAGAATCTCACAGAATGCAGAACCAAAGAAAAATCGTCAATGAAAACTGTAAAAATAGTAGGAGTTCCTGCACAGTGAAAAATTGAATCAGTTTCCAGTGAATTTATAAGTTCTTACTTCATATCAGCAGTGACTTAAAAATGGAAAATAATGTAGGAAAATATGAAACTTTCACAAGAAAAAAAATCTAAGATTTTACTCCAAAATTTTGTGTTGCTAGAATTACTCATATCAAAATGTTATGAAGATGCTAAGAATAAAACTACAATCTTGTAGAACATAGTGAATTAATATGCATTCCATAAAGCAGTGTTTACTTGCCATTCTCATTTTTTTAAGGAGAAAAAAAGAATTAATATTAATCAGAAGCTATACTTTTAGTTTACGCTCTTAATTATTATTGCTGACTCAGGATATTGGTCACATTTACCTCATTCATGTCCATTTGAGATATACAACATATCTAACATTATTTTCTATATTATATGTATAAATAAATATTTTTTATGTAGATCTAAAATAAGATTCCTGAGGGTGCAATTTTATTCCAGAGTATCAAATATATGGAAGAGTGGTAGGGATTTTTACATAGAATTTCTAATTATCATTAATAGTACTCAATAAAAAATTGCATGTTAATGGCACCTTCATACTGAAGAGCATTTCACCAGTGACTGGACATTAGATTTTCTCTTGAAGACACAGCTCGTTAAACACTACTAACACCAGGTAACTTCCCAATTTAAAAAAAAAAATTAAAGGTATTGCGTGTCATTCTCCTTATCCTCAGCAGACACCATAGGTAATGAGGAAATCAGATAACTGTGTCTAAATGTTCATATTCCAAGCCTTGAATAAACTCACTTGTCAGCTTTGATGGGACACTGGTAAAGGGGCAATTCCTGAGGCTGAGCAGTGCAGACGGTGCTGCACCTGCCCTGACCCCTGAAAAGCACCACATCGTAGTCATGGCATCCACGATTTTTTACCCCCAGCTCCAGTCCTGCAAGACTTACCATCTTCTCTGCTGTTTAAACAAAGATACAGCATGGAAATTAGTTCTTTTCCCCTTTTTTATTTTCTTGCAGGCAACAGAGGGCACTGTGCCAAGCGATGCCAGCGTGAGACCTGCTACTTTTCCTGCGGAACGCTGTTGGTCGAGGGCATGAGAAAAAGATTTACTGATGATGATGATGATGGAATTCTTTTAGGAACAGTATTAGATAATGTGACGCATGTTAATGGGGAAAATGGATATTAAGTTCTCCCAGGCTGGCAGGCTTGGCTGGTCCCGTTCTATGCCAGTGGGGTAACCTGCCAAATTTTGAGGATCTGACAGCACCATTACAAAGCAAAAAATTTCCAAGTGTAATAAATTAGCTTTAAAAATATATATTCCATCACATTCTGAAAAAGTATTTTCCCAATTATAAAAGGCATCCATTCTTCACAAGTCTTCTCCCCTACCTTTCACAAATTCAATTTTAGCACATTACTTAGATGAGTGCTGCGGTATCCCTGTTAAAATTGCATGCAATGGATCACGTTTTGCACACTACATTACACCTTGTGCTGTTCTGCTGATTTCAATTGGATTACACATTGTGTAATTCAACGCAAAATTACTTCCAATGACAACCTTTTATTCCTATGCATACATGGTGATCCATCATGCCCTGCATACCAAGTTTGGCATTTCCATTTCAAAGTCCCTGTTGGAATCAGAAAGCATGGAACCACATACATAGAACTTGAATTATTAGATATAAACTTTGCCATTGTTTAAGGAAAAAAAAAATGTACGGTTTTGATTCATATTTCTGGTCCCATCCTTTATGCAAATCAATTTGTCCAACACAAATCAGCAGTGTTGCAAGCTCCCATTTCCTTCACATGCAGCACAAACATAAATTTACAGCAGATGCCTATTTTTTCACCTGTGTTTGCTGTCTCTCCAATGTCTCATCCTACTACTTCTTTAGAATAAAATTAGACCCTGTTCAAAAAGTGTCAGCCTCTAGCTTTCTATAAACAGACTGAACTCAGTGCAGCTGTTGATACTTTTAGCAATCTAATATCCTACATAGCTCTTTCACGAAGCTTTTTTGTCTGTGTATTCCTATATCAATGTCTTGCCTGGTTACATTCTTGAGCAAGAAGGGCCTTATATTGTCCTGACACATTTGAACAACTTTTGTCAGCAACTGTTCCTTAGCAAAGGCTTGTCCCTACTTTAGCTTTTGATAAGGAGCAAGGATGCTCTACCTTACAGTGGGATTTTCCCTGTAGGACATGTGCAGCACTGTGTTAGGTACGCCCAGCCTAGCTCTGCAGCTTGGAGGTGATGCAGCAGAGATCCATGCAGACACTAATTTGTTCCCAGAAGCAGTATAGCCATGCTAAAGCCATTCTGTACCTGGGCTAATTAGAAGAATAGTTCCTGGTCCTCAGCTGAAAAGGCTTTCTTTCCCTCCATTTTTTCTTTCCCTTTCTTTCCCCCCTCAGATGTTGTTAATCTCTGTGGGCAAATTTATTGGAGCATGATATGAGATGTTAACAGTGCCTGTTGCAGATAAAATGGTAGAATTAATTAGAGCTTCTATATTTTAGGAGATAATCTAGTTTTGAAAAAAGATTTGTGTATTGGGGATAATAGGGAAAAAAATTAATACTTCTTGTCATCTGGAGACAATTTTAACCTGAATCATCAATATTTAGGGTGCGACTGCCTCAAACCGTTTACAAGTGCACAGCATACAGGAGAAGACCATTAGCATTTCCTTCATTTTCCTTGCAAAAGCCACAGAATATCACAGTGTCCAAAGTTGCTTATACAGCCACCAGCTACAAGGCAGGCCATGCAGTGGGAATATGCCCAAAAAGCCTCGTTCCTGGATTCTGCAGCTTGCATGTGCAGTTGACACCACAGAAAGATCACATTCTAATTTGATCTAACATAAATTCTCTCGGTATAGCTGGGCTGGAAATTTTGCCTATCTTGTGGCAATGTGAGCAGTGCCATCCCACAAGGCTCTTCTCAGCACAAGCTAGACCAAACCTTTGTATCACTGCGATGAACACTAAAAAGCACAAACTGGTGTAAGGCATTTGGACTTTGTCTGATAACAGCAGCTGAGGAAAAAAATGTACTGAATGCTAAAATACAATAACATCTGCTTTACAGGCCTACAATAAAATGCTAAGTACAGTAGTCCTGTGTTCAGGGATTGCTTGTAACATACATCATCCATTTGAAGTTGAGAAATTGCCCGTGTCTTCTGCTGTCAGACAAAGATAGAATAATTCCTGGAAGTTTGGTGTTCCTGTCATGACAGTTTGCTGGAAGCTCTTTACTGGGCAGAGACTTTACCAGCTTGAACTTTAGGACACTCTACAAAGTACTTTGTGTCTAAACCCCCCTGGAGAAAAGAGAAAAACTGATTTTGGCTCACCTTGAGATCAAGTGTCTGACAACTGAGGAAAGTGGTGGACACAGGTTCTTGAAGATTTGGGTGATGCAATCCCTAATGTTTTTCCCAGGGAAAATTATCTATTAGACCTTCCATTGGGATGACCATCATGAAAATCTCTGCAATTCAATGTTTGATGAGGGGGAGAAAGGCAGAAGGGTTGGTTGGATTTAGCCACGAGGAAACTGAGTGGTTTCAGAAATTAAAAAAAAAAATGCAGTTTGGCAACTTCAAGGCTGCTGCTAGATGAACTTAATTTCACAAGCAATATGTGAAAGAAATG
Organism: Melospiza georgiana; assembly: GCF_028018845.1. Taxonomy (NCBI): domain Eukaryota; kingdom Metazoa; phylum Chordata; class Aves; order Passeriformes; family Passerellidae; genus Melospiza; species Melospiza georgiana. Next base: position 68,230,434 of record NC_080430.1, on the reverse strand, counting down.
AAGGTGATGGCAGCAATCAGCAAAAAGTCAGCATAGAATCCAGAAGAGAAAATAGGATAGAAACCAATTAGTTGGCTGAAAAATCAGGAGATTAATCTGAGTAAATAGTCAGGCAGTTCCCCTGGGTCATTACAACATTTAACAGTACCAGGGCTTCACTGATGATGAAGAGCAAAGAGTTACTCAGTGGCCTAGTCCCGAACAACAGGCTACCAATGATGATAAAATCTGGAATTTTTTCCATCACAGAGAATAGAACAGTGAAATATGTGGAATAGGCTAATGAAAAGAGGAATGGACTAAGGATCAGAGCTTTTATTTCTGTCAAAGGCCTTCTCTGTTGATGGTGACAACAGAGAAGTCTCATGCTCTGCCCCGGTTTCCTAACAAACAAAGGATGCAGGAGCCTCACGCTTTGAGTCACAAGAATGGCCCCCACCAACATAATTCAAAAAGTGAAAAACTCTCTAAACAAAAATACCAAAAATTTTAATAAACTTCTTGCAAACAAGAATGAGTTCGCAAACTCTTATTTCTAGAACATATTCTATTATGGGAGAAAAAAATTGAAAAAGCACAAACATATATGTGAATTAGGTCCTTTGGGGGCAGGTGCAGAAAATTTGCAATGACTTGGGCCTTTC
>NC_080430.1:68134790-68219790 GCF_028018845.1 Melospiza georgiana | reverse complement strand
ATTTATTTTTTTAAAAAATTTGCATCAGCCAGTTAAAAAAAAATCTGCTAACAAGCATAAACAAAAAACCATAACTTAAGATCAGATGAAGCAATGCCAACAAAAACTTAGCTTTAAGTGGAAGTAGGCCAGAAGTAGATAATTTCTACCACGAGAGAGTAACTAGTGACATGACACAGAGTTTGCTGTAGAATACACCTTACCTGAAGACTACAGTACCAAAGCTTTCAAACACAGGAACACTTCTGTAATCTGGCATTTACATGGCTCCCATTTGTGCTTCTTTTCCTATGCTGGAGGTTCCACTGAAAGGATTAAAATTTTCCTCTGCTATGAGGTTATAATTTGCAAACACACAATAACTTCACCGTTTATATATCACATCAGCAAAAAGGCCTCAATTTTATACCAGCTACTTTTGTCTCTATGTGGGAATAAAATTCATTCATTCAAAATGGCCAGACAGGTTGCCCCTGTGGCCACTGAAATCAATGGCAAAACTGAGTCTGACTCCACAGTTTCAGGACCTGACCCACAATGAATAACAAGCTTCTTCCTTGGCCAGATTTTCCCTTGAGCATTTACACAAACACACTTTCAGGTTATTTTGCTGAGCCTGAAAACAAAACAAGACTTTGAACAATTAAAAATATCCCTTCAGAGTCCCTCAGAAGCCTTAGGTGACCTTCTGGGTCAGAAGATGCCCTGTACAAAGTACATGTTTGGCCCCACTTGAGGAAATTCTCTCTCCTGAGGGCACCAGGCAAAGAAGTGCCTAATTCTGAGTATGTGCTTAGATTTCATTGAAATCAATACAATGGACAGTGGATAGGGCCACAAGTGCTCCACAGAAAAAGGTTTCATTGTCACTCCAGTTTCTCACTAATGAATCAAGGGCTGAGCTTTTGCCCAGGCATTGCTGATGCTGAGAGCCTGCTGACCTTTGCCATCACTCCTTGATTTCAGTGTCCTTCTTGGGGTGCCAAGGCCATTGAAGCGATGCTGGGGGCTGTGAATCCAGCAGCTCTTGCTCTTCCTAGAGCCAGCCCTTCCCAAACAGCCCTGCACCACAGCCCACAGCTGTTGCAAAGCTCTCTGCCCCAGGGCACTGTGAAATATTGAAAATAAAGACCCAGCAAGACCCTGCAGATAGGCTCAAGTCACAGATCTGGTCATTGTATGTCTCAGAAAACAACTCCAGTCCCAAATCCAAAATCTGGGATGGGTTTTAAGGACAAGGTAGTATGTGCCTTTCCTTTCCAACCACCTGAACGTCCACTGAATGCAACAGGTACTTGTTTCAAGCCCAATAGCATGGCATATGGCTTGTTACAACTCAAAGGGGAACAGCAGAAAAGAACCACCTGTATGAACCAAAAGCAACAAAACTTGAAAGGGCTCCTTTCCTCCTCAAAGTAGAATGGTGAGAAGCTGTCAGCAGAAGAGAGCTGATCAAGACATAAACTGTGAATGCAACATTTTCATCCATGGTCAACATCTGTGCGCTGTAGAAGAGCCAAAGATGCAGCAATAAGGACTTGTGAAGCCAGAACAGCCCAGGAATCCAAACATTAATGGGAAGACTTGGAGTTGCATCTTTAAAAATGTGATTGATTAAATAAGGACAGCAAAGGAAAAGACAGATAAACAATGAGCTCAGAAGAGACATTAATAACATCAGGGTCATAACACTGATTTTATTAGAGTTCGAGAACTTCCTATTATTTGGGTTTTCCAGGAAATTTCTTTTTGTTTGTTTGCTTTGGTAGGGGACACTTCATTGTTTTTATTTTTAATGAAGGTGTTAGACATTGCTTTTCCTTTTATCTTTATAGTACCAAATGCAACACATTCAACTCTGCATCAACTGATGCTGACTGCTGCCTTAGTTAACCTCACCAGCCTATTTTCTTCAGCTGGATAACGGCTGAATCATTAGCATTCAACTAGCTTGCAGTCCTGAAAGAATACAGCAAAAACAGAGTACATGATCTTCTCAGCAATCAAAACACAACATAAAAAGTATCTGAGATCGCACCAGGTATTTTATTTCATACCTGGCTGATGTATTTTGCATTAATTAGGGATGAACTTAAGTCGTTTTTAAGTGCATTTGCAGTAAAATGGCAAAGCAAAAAAATTACTTAGAAGTTCTTGAACTGGATAGTCCATTTTGTTTTCTAATTTTTCACCCAATTATGCTCTTTTCCCCTACAAGAGGAAAAACTAAGGATGCTAGATTAAATATGCAAGATACATTAATAACTTTCTGTAGTGAAAGCAATGTATTTTTTAATACAAAAATGGAGGAATTAGAGAGATGCACAAAAACACTCTTTTAGCACCACAACCCTATTAACAGGCTCCCATCACCAGCTGCAGCTCTGGGAGAGATCAAAACAACACACTTTTTCACTGGAGCATGCTCAGGTACATATTTCTCCCAACAGTTGATACTTTATGCTGTATCAGCCACCAGAAATCACTTTGACCAATGTACAACAAGGGCCTTACAAACACAGCCATAAAACGTACGGTTTTCACCACGCTGCCACACGGAAGGAAAGAACCCTCCTGTTGGTAGCTGTGCACCCAGACCCTGCCCAGGGTGCACCCCAATGCCCAGGCACATTATCAAGGAGAGCAATGCCCAGCAGAGCTGAGGTGTTGGAGGAGAAGCAGCGGGTTCATGGCAGCAGCAGCAAAGGAAGAGTTTGTCACGGCGGGGGCTGCCCTCGCTGCTCCCGCACCTTCACCTGGGGCACCATCTATCACATGCTAAGAAGCAGGGCTGCGGGATCCCTGTGCTGCAATATCGGCAGAAACCACTGGGTAAGTGATAACCCTAACAGCCCCGCTTGTAATTCCCTTTGGACTCTCTCATAAATACCAGGTAGCCAGCCTTGCTCTCTAAGAAATATTTCTTCAGGGGAAAATTGCACCTCCAGTGAAGAGAATCCATCAGTCACTTAAATTCAGCAGGGCTGACCTTTGAAGCCAAAAGCACTGTGCTTATCCTCCTTTAATCATCAATTTTGGGAGCAGGTCCTTCAAAGTAATTTCAGATCCATGCTATATTTTTTCTTTTTATTTTTTTTTAATTTATAAAGAAAAGATTTTTCTGCAATATGCCTTTATAAAGACCATTAACACACTCAAAATCAGACTCACATTAAAGTCATTCACTTGATAGGTTGTGATGTTCCTAGCCTTTTTCTGTGTGCCTGAAAAGATGGATAGATACACAATTTTTCTAGTGACAAACCTCAGTAGGTAGCTAAGCACCACTCAGCTGCTCACTCACTCTCACTGGAATAGGAGTTAAAGTCAGAAGGATAAAAGTACAAAAACTCATGGGTTTAGATGCAGACAGGTTTGGAGGGGACCTAAAAGATCATCCAGTTCCAATTCCCCTACCATGGGCAGGGACACATGTCACTAGACCAGGTTGCTCAAAGCCTCATCCAGCCTGGCCTTGAACACTGCCAGGGATGAGATAATATTTGCATCTTCTCTGGGAAACTCATCACCCTCCAGTAAAGAATTTCTTCCTAATATTTAACCTTAACCTAATCTCTTTTAATTTGAAGCCATTTCCTTTTGTCCTGTCACTATGTGCTCTTGTAAAAAAATCTTTCTCCATCATTCTTGTAGGCTCCATTCAGGTACTGAAAGGTCATGATTAGAATATCCTGAAGCCTTCTCTTTTCCAGGCTGAACAATCCCAGTCCCTTAGCCTTCCCTTATAGGAAAGGTGCTCCATCCCTCTGATCATCTTGGTGGCCCTGCTCTGGATTTACTCTGACAGGTCCAGGTCATCCTTCCTGTGCTCAGGGCTCCAGAGCTGGAAGCAGCACTCCAGGTGGGATCTCACCAGGGCAGAACAGAGTGGTAGCATCACTTCCCTTGCTCTGCTGGCCACGCTGCTTTTGATGCAGCCCAGGATGTGGTTTGCCTTCTGGGCTGCCAGAGTTTATTTTTTAAATTAAGGGAAAAAAAGAAAAGGGAGTAGGGAGGGAGCCACAAGTAAACAGTGATGCAAAAGGAAACTGTTGCTCACCACCAACCGACTGATGTCCAGCCAGTCCCCAAACACCTTTCACCCACTCCCCTCACACTCTGTTTTGTTGCTGGACATGACATCATATGTTATGGAATATCCATTTGGTCAAATGGGGTCAGCTGTCCCAACTTCTTCCCCTCCCAACCTCTTGCATAGCCCCAGCCCACTCACTGATAGGGTGGTGTGAGAAACAGAAAAGGTTTTGGCACTTTGTAATCACTGTTCATCAACAGGTAAAACATCCCCATGTTATCAACACTGCTATAACAAACCCAAAACACAGCCCCACACAAACCGCTATGACGATATTTTATCTCAGCCCAAACCAGAGACTCCTGGGGAAGTTGGAAATACCAAAATTTAGGTTTTGTGCCACCATTCCAATATTCTCATTTCCCATCAAATGGAAAGCACCACACATGAACGTTGACCACACCATTTCAGAGCCTGACTTAGGGATGACCATCTCCCAATGAAGCCCCAGGGCTCATGTTTAAGAGTACTGAAATTTTTAGTGATCTCCACCTGACAGTCACTATTGAGGAAGGAACAAAACCAGCCCCAGCCTGGACAAATGCCTTTCCAGAATGGGATGAAAAGCTCACAGTCTTTCTTTCCAGGCTTTGTTTTTTTATGCTTTTCTTTTTTTTTTTTTTTTTTTTTTTTTCAGATCTGCTCACTGCAAGACTTGGAGGCAGCTCAGTAGCAGGCAGCAGGATTGAGAGACCAAGCATAGTAAAAAAATTATGCTCCTCATGGTCGTGGTCAAGCCAAAAATTCTTTTTCCTCCAGTTTTCTACTTGTAAAAGAAGTGCTCCTTGTTACCTTTGTGATTCTACCAGCCACAGTGAATTTCTGCGCAGCACTCTGGATGCAACATCATGGTATCAGGAACTTCAGCACTGCCACTGTCCTTAATTTTCCCTTCCCACCCACATCCCAGCTCTTAACCAGGAAAAAGAAAAAAAAAAAAAAGAGATTCTTTTCTTTTCATTACAGAAAGTTTTGTGACTTGTAATTCTTAAATTGCATGGCCTTCACATTACAAAAGAATGTTAGAAGTACTGAGCTGCACATGAAATCCTAAAAAAAAATAATATATGCTTTAGAGACAAAAGCAGTGAATGATATTGCTTGTGCAGAAACAGCATTGTAAACTCTAAGCAAACATCATATGCAAAGGTAAATAAAAAAATTAAGTATAAAGTACTCATTATCAGTCAACATTTGTGGCAAGAGACACAACCTCTTTTTGAAAGTGTTTCAGAATTTCCTCCCTAATTTACTTTCAGGGAACAAGTAGTTCATTTTTTGACTATATTTTGTATTTGCCACAGAGTTTAGTACTTCCTTATGAACGTCTACTTTTCATTTTCTGGTTACCACTACTACTACAAAGAAAAGTAAACCAATCAGAAGTTATTTTTAGGCACCCTGGAGTTTAGGAAATTAGCCTACAATGATTGGAGCATAGTTTTCCAAGAAAGTTTCACTGTAAATGGTACAATCTGCACAATCTGTGCTCTCTTCTCTTGGAGAGAATCTGCAAAAAGAGAAATTCAGTTTTGCTGTTTGTTAGTTGAAAGATCAAAATTTCAAATATATATATGAAAGTGTAATATGAAGGGTTTTCTCTCTGAATTAAGCGAGAGTATAAACAAGGATTCACTGGAAAATACAGGAAAATGCTTCTTGTAAAAGTTGCACTTGTTACATACATCACTTCAGATATCAATACTGCTGCTAATAGATCAGGAGAGTTTTCTTTCAGTCAAAGAGACAGAAATCTTACTGTATGAGCAGTCCCAAAAGGAATGCCTTTAGTTGTTCAAAACATATTTCACTTGCCTCTGGCAGCAGTTTCCGGATTAGTGTCATATATGTGTCAACACGAAACAACACAGGCTACTTGTTCATACATTCCCATTAGTCCCCCTTACATCAGCCTATATGCCAGCTGACACTGACTATACATATATATATCAATATATTCAACCCAGTGAGTGCACTCCCCTATCAGGCATGTGTTAACGAGACATAACCACCAAGTGTGAGTGAGGGGAAACTGAGGCAATGGCATAAATTAGGCAGGGAATTAAGAATTAGGTATGCATTTCTAATTTGCATACCACTAATTAGAAATGGCAGTGTATAAAGACATATTTAGACTAATAAGCAGAGCTGCAGCTTGGTTTTTATGACCCAGTTAGCTGATAAGACCTAGACACACACAGTTCCAAGTCTGGAATGGTTTCCATTAATTTTCAATCAATAATAGCAAGAAAATTGTGCCTGGCACATTTTAAACTTGGTACCTTCAGCCAGCACAGCTAGATGTGAAGTTTCTTTGTCCCAGCCAGGAAATCAGCACCTGAAATTCTGACTCCAAGATCTGAATTCCTGGACCAAATTTCCCTTTGAAATAAATGCTAGTGATGTTTCATTTATTACATGCGAAAAACAGCTACTTCAGGACCTGGAACAAGCAAAGATTAGTCAAACATGACTGCTTCTGAATTCCTGCATTTTGGGATAGATGGCATGTCCAATAGGCCCAAAGCTGTTTTCTAACCAATGGAGAAGCTGTAAAACTGATACGCCCTCTGATTGACTTCCTCCGGTAGAGCAAAAGAGTCAGCAGCAATCCCATGGCACGCTCTCCTTGGTGATGCAGCAGCTCAATAAATTCCTGCTGTTTGTCCCCTTCTTCTCTCCAGCCATTCACTCCTGTCCTTGGAAAGCAGCTCACTGAAGTCTCACTGGGCTGTACTTACTGCAGATGTAAGCCAGATTAAAAATATCTGTCCCCAAAACACCTCTTTTTTTCATTATTTACCTTGAACGACTTCACTGGTCATACACTTGGTTCTGCCACTACAGCCAGGGCACAACCAACTCCATCAAGGAAAAAGATTATCCTTAAGTGAGCTTTCCCAACAGAGAAAACATATACTAAAGCTAGACCCTCATAATGACATTAAAGTTTACTACCAGCCCCAGAGTTAAAAAGATCCTGAAAATATTTATGTTGCCTCCACCAGAGAACAAAGTGAAAAACTACACTGATGGATACTGTGAGACCTAGAGTAGAATCTAATAGCATGTTGCAATAGTTACAGCTAATTAAAACAAAAGAAAGCCAAAACAAATAAACAAAACAAATAAACAAACAACAACAACAACAACAAAAAAAAACTCAAACAAAACCAAAACAAGAAAAAGCTTCAAAGAGGTAGCATCCAGCAATGATTTGAGAATTTAGAAACAGGAAGGAGACACATTACCACGTGCAGCAATCCAGCACACACCCAGAGAGGATGCCCACACATTGTGTGTGTGTCTTCTCACCTGTCCACTGCCTTGGAGAAGAGCAGGGTAGCTCTACTTCCTTCTCACCCATTTGGGCACAACTTGATGCCCCAAGTTGATGCCCCAAGTTTTGGATAGGTGCAGTCTGGAAATAAAAAAAAAGCAATGAATTTGCCTTTCTACACAGGGTCATCAAAAGGCTTAAAAATCAGTGAAGTTTTTTGAGGTTGTAGTGGCATATTAACATTTTGATAACCTGTCTTGGAAGAGACAGTTTAATGTGAAAAGTGGGTAAGTTGAGCCAGAAGAAGCTGTTTTCTGAGCATTACTGGCCATGTTAGGAAAATAAGTGAGGTTTGGATTTCTTGTATTTTGCTATCTTGGGTCATATCCAATGTGAAAATAGACTTTAATATTGTATTTTACACAACTTCAGAAAAGGGTTTGAAGAGCAATGCTACAAAGCATGTCATTTACTCATTAAAGACACTACAGTCTATAGGTTCATTGATTACCTAGTTAGGATTTGGTTTGGACAATTAGTAGAATTTAAAAGCCTCTTACATATTGAGTGGAAGACATTAAATGAGGAGGAAGTCAGTAATTTATAGGTCTCAATCCTGAAAAGCATTTATGCACACACTTTCTCCTTGCATGAATTACTTTATTGAACACAGCAGACTAAAGTACAAGCTCACTCCCAACTGAGAACATTTGTAGGAAGTGGATGTGTGAAAATTTCTACATAACCAAAAAGACACAATTACATTTCATTTTTTTCTGTTGCCTCTTCCTTCCTTCTCCCTCTCTCCCTCAAATACCAAGTTAAGGACTAAAGGAACTCATTCTAATATCTTTTCAGCAATTTCAAGTTGGTATAATTGTACTGATTTGAGAGAACTCATTTGTGAATTTCCTCATTCAGTGAAGATGAAAACAGTTTCAGATACTTACTGCTGATCAGTCACACACAAGATAGCCCAAATACTAAGCTCTTTTTCACCAGAAATTTCAACATGTTTATTTCACATCCTAACAAACTGAGGGTTTTCTCATGCAAATTTTAACAGCAGACAATACAGAGTTAAAAAGAGTAACATGACATATTATGAGATTGTATACAGTTTATTGTCACCTTAATTTATTCCTACTCATTTATTGACCAAGGGTTAACTACTTAACAGGACCCCAAAAATTAAAAGTGACAGATGAAAAATCCTTCCCAGTTGTCATTTGCTACTGCTTTTTCTTCAAGTTAAACCTGTGCTGACCTACTACTTTTACTACTGGCCCCAAAACAGGGGCCACAGATTGCTCAGGGTAGAAGCAGTAACTTCGAGCTATTAATGAGTAGCAACTTTTGAGATCAGACTGATTTTGTCACTGCAGACTCTCCCACTGCAGCCTACATGGTGCTGTGCAGAAGTCAAATTAGGCACGGAGCCCACTGGAATCAATGAGGAGACTACCACTGGAAAACTTGAGAGCGTGCTGTCAATATACTACACAAGTCCCATCCAAAATGTAGGGACCTCAGGAAATCCATAGAAGCTGGTAGAAAGAGCAGAAGTGACAGAATTAGAAGTATCAGAATTAATACTTTGTGAAGTATTAATACTCACAGAGATCCATCACCGGTTAGACAGCAATTGACAAGAATTATTTATATAGCATGTTTATTCCAGATGGTATATCCCAGCCAGAAACCAAGTCCCACACAGCCATTCACTCACTTTGCCACCAGTCAGATAAGGGAGAGAATTGGAAGAATAAAAGGTAGAAAACCCATGGATTGATATAAAGACAACTTGATAGGGAAAGAAAAAGTAGCTCACACCAGCAAAGCAAAACCAGGAATTAATTCACTTCTTCCCATGGGTAGGCAGGTGTTCAGCCCCCTCCGTGAGAGAAGGGCCCCTCACATGTCATGGCTACTTGGGAAAGCAAACACCATCACTCCAAACATCCCACCCTTCCTCCTTCTTCTCCCCACCTTTACATGCTGAGCATGATGCCATATGGTCTGGAATATCCCTCTGGTCACTTGGGGTCAGCTATCCTGGCTGTGTCTCCTCCCAGCTTCCCGTTCATCCCCAGTATCCCCAATAGTGCGGCAGTACAAGAAGCAGAAAAGGCCTTGGCGCTGTGCAAGCCCTGCTCAGCAATAAGAAAAATATCTATTTTATCAACCCTGTGTTCAGCACAAACTGAAGACAGCCCTATACCAGCCACTGTGAAGAAAATTAACTTCCCTCAAACCAAAATCAGCACATAAGGAAAACTGGACATTAAATCTTGCCTCTAACCTTGAGGGCTTCTTTCTTTCCCTTGTACTAAACTATGACAACTTAGCTGACAGAACAATAAATATCATATTAGCACTGGCACTCGGTAGCATACTATAAGCTTCTTGGCACTTTATTTTGCCCTAAAAATACTGTTTCATGCCTATAGAGTAGACTTATCTATGGTATTTGGCTAGAGATTCTGAAGTCCATACTTTTGCATGGAAGGAAAATATTTCCTTTTGCATGCAAATAAAGTATTTAAGGTAATGGCTTTATGAAGCAAACAATGACACTTCACTGTAGTGACTCCTTTTTTCCATCAAATGTTTATAACAATAATACAGAAAAACAACAGGACAGATCAGAACCAGGAGTCTTCCTGGTCATCCCATCAGCAAAAACATTAGACATGGTATTTTTCAAAAGAGTTGTTTTGTCCTCTTACAAGAGTTATTACCACTTTGTAGTCTTTAATAACAAGTTCAAAGATGGGTTCACCTTAACAAAAAGATGAATCTGGAGTCATTATCCCATAGATCCCACAACAAAGCATATGCAAATGTTTAATATGTTAAAATCACTAACTTTTTGGTTTTTTCTGCCCTCCCTCCCCCAAGCAGAAAATCACAGGAAGAAGGCAAGTTTCAGGAACCAAGATATTCTACTTGAACTGAAAAACGTGATTTATTACCACATTTTCTTAAATTTATTCTTGGCTTTGATTCAGGTTCACGGTGTAATCTTGGACGTGTCTCCAAGCTTAACTGCTAAGATGGATGGATGGCATGGACACATAAGTTGGGAAAGTTATCCAGGACTTGTTTCAAAACCCCAGACTCTGCCATGCCTGAATCAGAAACTAGATTTTGAAATAGCCACTTGGAATACAACCTTGCAGAAAAGCCATTCCCTGGAGAACTTACTTTGAAAGTGCAGGAAAAGTTGCAGGAAAGAAAAGGAAAGCTCTGCCCCAGCACAATTGGTTTGGCACAGGATCTGAGTTTTTCCACACACTCAGCCATGGCTGCACCTGAGCGCAGCTACTGGGGTCATTGGTTTCTTGTGATGGGGAAAATGCATTTTTAGAAATTAAATTTGGGGTGAGAAGGAAAGTAACCTAAAGAGTTGCAGCAAGGTAAAACCCTTGCTTCAGCTACAATGAAGAACAAGCCTGTCTGGCATCCTTCAAAAAAATCTCCACCTATAAGCTGCCATCTGGAGGCAAGCTGACCAGAAACACACAATCTCCCTTCTCCTGAAACATGCAAGGCAATTACATGAGTCTCCATGTGAAATTTACACTTCATACCCTATTCATCTACTATGAAACAGCTTCCTTTGCCACACAGGCAACAGGAACAAGCTGGTTTCATATCAGGGTGTCAAAGAATTTGCTTCAGGTTGGACCATGAATGTTCATCCTTGATGCTGATGAGATGCCTTGAGAGCAGCTTCTTTCACACCATCTGCAAATGGTGCTACTGAATGCACTGAATACTTTCGAGCACCAAGCCCAGGGGCACAGTTTGCATCTCAACATGGCCAAGTGAGGAAATTCTACTTCTCTGTCCTAGACCAAAAGCACCACAGGTGCAGAAAGTTACTAAACACAAGCAGCTGCTTCATATAACATAAGAATACTTGAAAAGGGCAGTGAAGGAAATTGAGAAACCATGTGTGGGTGTGAAACATTGCATGATCATGGATAAAGAAGAAGGAGGCCATAAGAAACCAAATCAGATAGGGCTTCATATCAGCAGTAAATTTCCCTGTTCTTACATGAAACAGTTTTCAGCCTCCACAGACTGTTACCCACAATTTTTTAGTAGCGCCACATCATCCTATACTCTTAGAGGATAAGTCTCTGACTTATGTGGAAAACTTCTGATTTTTTTTTTTAATGCAGTTTCTCCCAGCAATTGTTACACTTGAGAAGCTAGTGCACTTCAAATCCCGAGCATTGGAGGCTACTGGTAGTGACAGTCCCACATTAAAAACCACAATACTGTGCTGACTTCAACCCACATTTGCATTTCAAAGAATCACAGACTGGTCAGTGGGTCAGAAGGACCTTAAAGATTACCCAGTTCCAACCCCCTACCATGGGCAGGGACACGTCTCACTAGAGCAGGTTGCTCAAAGCCTCACCCAACCTGGCCTTGAACACTGCCAGAGATGGGGCATCCGCAGCTTCTCTGGGCAATCTTTTCCAGTGCCTCACCTCAATGTCTGTAAAGAATTTCTTTCCAATATCTAACCTAAACCCACCCTCTTTCAGCTTAAAGTCATTACCTCATGTCCTATCACCACAACCCTTTGTAAAAAATACCTTCCAGCTCTCTTGTGGGCTGGCTTCAGAAACTGGAAGGCTGCTGTAAGGTTTACCTAGAGCCTTCTCTTTTTCCAAGCTGAAAAACACTCTCAGCCTGACTTGATAGGAGAGGTTCTCCAGCCCTCTGATCATTGTCGTGGCCCTTATCGGGAATTGTTCCAACAGGTCCCTTCTTTATATTTTGGGGTCCAGAACTGGACACAGTAACCAGGCTGGTTGACTTGAGATCAGAATGGCAGAATCAACTCCCCTGACCCCATCTCACTTCTTTTGATGCAGCCCAGGACATTATTGGTCTACTGGACTCTAAAAACATATTGTCAGGTCATGCTGAGTTTCCTGTCAACAACACCCCCAAGTCCTTCTCCTCAGGGCTGCTCTCAATCTATTCTCCACCCAAGCCTATTTGTGCCTGGGATTGTCCCACTCAGGTGCTGGACTCTGTACTCAGCCTTGAGCTTCATGGGGTTCCTACAGTGCCATCTCTCAAGGTTCTGTAGCCAAGGTCCCTCTGGATGGCATCCCCTCCTTCCAGCATGTCACCTGCACCACACTGTTTGGTGTTACTGGCCAATTTGCTGAGGCTGTCCTCAATCCCACTGTCAAAGATGGGCCCAACACCAAACTCTAACACCTCTTGTCATTTGCAGATGTTGTGGAATTAAATTATTTCCTCCTATTTGTTTTCATTCCTATATAACAATATTTCAACTCAGAGACTAACAACACAATGTGATGTATGTTTACACAGTTGTATTTGAATATTTTTATATATAAAAGTTAACTAAACCAAAGTAAAAATGACTGATAAAGATCTTTGTCTTTCCTTTGTATTGCTGCCATTAATACTGTAAGTTGTTTCTTAAATAGGAGCCAAAAAAATTTCTACTCCTTTAGGAACTAGTCAAACCTGTGCTCCTGGCTTTCCAGTAAAAACTGTCACATGTTAAGAGACTCACATCTTCTCAGATCCTCCTGCTACCTCTTGTCCATCATTATCCCAGATTAATGCCTGTACCTCCTTTGTTCTGCAACGGCCTTTGCTGACAGTTCTCCAAAAAAGTATTTTGCTGTTCTGCTTGTTGAGAAATGCATGCCACCAACCATCCTTCTCATTTAAGTTACCACAGAGCAGTCACATCATGCTGTTTTCTCTGGGTCATTTGTGCAATGTCAGGTAAGGCAGGATGTGACTCAGCCATGACTGGCTTCAGAAGTAGGACTCTGAAATCTTCTGGCTTCAGTGTACTTTGGGAATTCTTGGGACTGACAGATAAAGGAAAGTGAACCAAGAGAAAATTGATGATAGATGCTCTAAACCTTGGTCTTCTACAAAGCCTCCATGTATCCCTTCCTCAGAAGGCATTGATTCTGTAGTCTTCTGAAGGGTAAAGGAGATTATGGAACCTGATTTTTCCTCTCTTTCTATTCCCTTTTTTTCCCTGTTCCACAGAATAAATCCTCCTGTCCTCCAGCTCTAGGCTGTTTAATGTTAGAAAGTAATTGTTCTGTCAGCAGCACTTGGAAAAACTCTTCCCAGACAGAAGATTCTATCTCCTCTTTCCCTTCTAGCAAGGGTGGCTTGGAAACCACCTTGTCATGAACCAGGCCTCAGCCTCCACCTTTGCTTTGAGACAAATCCTTGTTATACTTTGCCTAAGGATGGCCTAAGGATGTCCTGTGCTCTGAAGGATGGCTTGAGGCCATCCTTCACAAAAGCCAGAGAACCTTGCTTAGCATTCCTAATCTCAGAGATACACACAAGCATACACTAAAGTTCTGATCAAGGCCGTGGAAGGCTGCATCTCTTATACATTTGTAATTATAATATCAAACATAAGATACACATGTTCACATTCCTTTAGCCTAGAAAGTCACTTTTTCCTAAATTATATCACAGCCTCTCTTACACAGTGTTGTGAAGGTGAATTTCATATCACTAAATTTCATAGAACTGAGCTGAACCTCACATGACTTGCATATGGATGCCAGGTACAGCCACAATTTAATCCTTTGCTAGTCATGAAAACCATGAAAACAAAGAGCATATGCCTTTATCAATTCTATTGATCCAAACTAATATTTTCATGGAATACTTGGCATTAAGACAAAATATTTATACCCAAAATAAGAAAAGCGATAAGTTTCTTTTCCATACATTGTTTTATCTATCTCACTGGGTCCCTCCCATTAAGTTTTCTTAGACTGATATGATTCACAAATTGCCCTGCAAATACAGTTCTCCCATATAGACCTACTTGCACAAGGTGATCCCCTAAAAGGTGCAACAGATCCAAAGAGGGGACAGAACGACCAGAGAGGAAAGAAATCAGAAGCATATAATAACCTTTTAGGACAATTCCCACAATTTTCCCAGGTAAAGATGTCTGATATGAGCACTTCAATCATGCACAGATAGATGACACATTTGTGTGTGGGCAGAGGATGAAATTGGGTGTGGACTGCGTGCCTCTGCAACAAGCACAGTGATAGGTCTAACTCAGCACCAGAGGCACTGAGTCATCTGTTCAGAGCTTAGAGTTCTTCATCATTCCCTTTATCACATGGAAAAATCCTGGCTGGATTGCCTGAAAATTTTTCCTTGCTGGCTGGGGCCCAATCTGAGAGAAAGGCCAACAGCACAGCAGGATTTAGCACACTTGGAAACCCTCCCCAAAGTCCACTGATTCGTGGAAAGGGATTGCATACCTCCACAATAACATTGAGCACTCAGAAATGTTATTTTGCTTCTTTCATCCTTCTACAGAATGAACATAGGTGAAAATACACGAGCTTGTATCTTAAGTGACACTTGAAGGCTTGAGCTCAGAGGCAATTGAAAAAATCCAAGCATCTATCAGTGTATGGAAGTGTGTAGAGAAAAAGCAATATCTAATTTTGGGCAATGATCACCATGATCACCACAGATGCTGACAGTGAGTAAACATCTCTATATTCTGAAATCATGCCCAGCATCAGTTTCACATTTTCTTTTTCCTACCTTTTCAACACAAATTGGTAAACTAGCTGCATGCCAGCAAACCCAGTGGCATGATGGCAGAGATGTACTCCCTTATTCTCAAAGCAAACACACAACTACAGCCAATCTTAACAGCCTGAGCCAAAGAAAACCTCAGAAAATCTTATGAAGACATGACAATATCACACAATAACACCACAAGTAAGATAGCTGTCGTGGCTTTACTTCTTGTACCACCTCGTAAGACCATGGCAAAAATCTGTTATATATAAATACTCCTGCTGTAGGCAGGAAGAAAAAATATATTGTTACTGCATAATTTCCAGATGCAGGCCCTGACCATTACATATATGCAGTCAAGTGAGAAGCATTATAGGAGAGGTATTATGTATTATAGAGGAATTATATTGCCAACACTCCTAACAAGAGGGGAAAAAAGGTGGTGCTTGTTAGAATAGGTATTGTTCCCAATTCTCCCCCAGCAGGTAAAACTTACACACGCTGTGGCAAGAGGAGGTTGCAGGGGATGAGCAACCAGAGGAGTGGCTAATTAGCCCCTCCAGTCGAGAAGTAGCTGATTAAATGTGCCAAGTTCAGGGCTCTAGGCTGGAGGTCAAGCCCATCTTCATGTCCTGTCCTCCTGCTTTTGTTGTCACTCAGAAGTGGCTTCTGCATTAGTAAAACCTTTCAGATTGATAATGTTGGTATCTAACTCTCCTCTCAACATCTGGCTTTGTAGTAATCTTAATTGATAATCAAGTTCTCAGAGAATGGTTTGTCTGTTGAAGAAAGCAAAGTTTCTATTACAGCTTAGAGAGCTTATCCCCTTCCTGCCTAATGCAGGATTTCTTTTTCTTTTCGCTGAAACAGCTGGAGAACACCACCACCATAGGAGACTGGGAAGTGAACTGGATGAACTCTGAATCTAACATAAATCACAGTTTCTATTCTCTCAAAAAAGCGTGATCAAATGATTAATGATGAGAGTGAACCATAGCTGACACATAGGCTGATCCCAGAAAGTGAGTCAAACCCGAAAGTTCACCAGCACAGATCATTATATCAATACCAAAGATCAATTTGGTCAGAAGGTTCCTAAAACAGAAGTCAGAGTGAATGACTAAAATCTGGGTAGACAAGATCCTGCAGCAGCCATCAGATAAAATCAGTTAAAAATGCAGTTTGTTACAGAAGTCAACCAGCTCCCTGCATGTCCCAACGGTACCCCCAAAAATGCAAGCCCCAGCTGCATGTAAATAGACAGTTCAGTTCTTCACATGCACCCTGGCTGCCTTTCATTAGCATGAAGCCTACATGTATTATCATGGTTTGTAGAGGTCTGACAACAGAAGCCCAAGCAATGTTATCTCAAGGATTCCTTGTGCCCCCCAGGCACTCTCCGTGCCCTCCACTGTCTTTGTGCAGCAGTTGGACCATGAGCTGACTGCAAAGGGAGCCCTTTGTTCTGTTTGCAGAAAACGTGTGAGTGACGACGGCAGCAGGAATAATAAATATAAATGGTATTACGCACACATGCAAACATCCCTGCGGAAAATTCAGCCATGGGGTGAATATCCAAATTTTACTTGTCACTTAGCTATTTATAAAGTCAAAGAGACTCAGAAATAGCAAAAATTACTTATTCTTGCCAAAAACATCTCCCAGAGTGGACAGCCCCAGGGGCTGAGATCTGAGCTCTGCTCCAAACAGCAGCGGTACCTCCCCAGCGGGGAATTCCCAAAACAGGAAAGATACCCCAGAGCTGACACAAAGCCAGGAGATTTGGCTCCCACGCCAGACTTCCTCCAGCTGTCAAGACAAGTGTGTCATGGTTAAAAAACCTGCTGTACTCTGGCTATTTCCTGCTCGAGCTGTGGCAGGCTGGGCAACGACAAGAGGAGCTCAAGGGCTCTGTTGAGCATCTCTGGCCCGAGATCAGAAACACGCACCCAGCCCCATCCTCTCCAGCGGCATCCAGAACTGCATGGCCTTGCAGACAAGGTCTTTTATCAGTCCCTGTAAGCCTTCCACCATCCTTTTTGTAGTAATGCTTATATGGCATTACTCAAGAGTTCATCTGTCACTCTGCTGGCTGCACTCCTCCTTGCCACCACTCCCCTCAGAGCCATACCTGTGAATTACCTTTTGCTTCCAAGGTATAAGAAACATCCTTTTGGGGTCAGCACCCTGCTGGGGATTATAAGCGTGCAAACTTAAGCGTGAAGCTTTAAACAAGTCCATGCATCACTGAGGTTGTATCTTCAAGGGATGGAGTAAACCCTGAGGAGGGGTGATTTTATCTGTTGATAAAGAGTGGGCAGAGAGAGATCTGCAAGCTGTCCCAGGCCAGTATAGACTCAGGCTTTAAAAGTCCCATGTGGTTAAACAATGACTTATGGCTGATCCCTACCTTGCCTGTCAACACTCACCACTGCTTTACATCCATACCCTTGCTAAAGCACAACTGAAGACCACAAGAAGGGGTAGAAGTGAACAACGTTAATTTAGAGCACACCACAGCTCACTCAGCTCCTATGCAAAACAGAAAATCTTGAAGCAGTGGATATTTACAACTTCTTAAAATTAAACTTAAATATAATTCAAGTTGGTTTTTTTTTCCATCACCTGCAAAAGAAGAATTAATTGGAGGAGTACAAACTGAATGCTAGCAGGGTCTCAAAAAACCTGAGTTGGGTTTTTTTGCACCCAAGCCTATTCAAAAGAATACATGTAAATATATGCATAGGAAACAACACTTAGATGCACATTTCCAAACGTGTATAAATATTCAGTAGAGTGCTCCTCTACTGTGGCCTCCTTTTAAATACAGCTTTAAAATCCTTCATGAGTTGAGATGCAGACCCAGCTTACCTTCCTACTTCCCAGCTTCTCTTCACCTTTTGAAACCAAATCCTCCTTGCTGTCTCTATGGTGACAGTGACGTCCACGTCCCCCTGATGAGATGGCTGCTGGCACGCACATCAGGTGCCAGAGCAAATCAGCCAGCAACAGAAACCTCTCCAGCTCCTCCATGGGATGCTCTTCTCCAGAACTCAGACAAACAACCTGGTAAAGAAAACAGTGCTCAGCCACCATTTTATGCCTAAAAGAGTGAGTAACAGGGTCTAAATATGGGATCTAAATTTTTTTTTATTTTTTTCTTCAATAATAATTACTGCTGCTTAGGAAATAAATGTGACAGCACTGCTATCAAAAAGCACATCTGGGTAACCTACAGAGAATGAACTAATCAAAGGTAATTTCTGCCAGAGGGTTTGACAGTGAGAAGATACTTGCGTCATGATGCAGAAGTAGCTGATAAGCAGCATGATGTAAACCTCCTGCAATGTCCATCCACCTGGCACATGGAACCAGCAGTGACAGAAGGATGTTTCTTGGCACATGTTAGCAGAGAGAGGAGCAAGAGGGGAGATTTTTATCAAGAGCTAAGTGAGAAGAACCAGATGGGACCTGAAAAGGTGTGCCTTTCAGGCAGCCACAGAAGGTGGCTCCAGCAACTTTCTCTCCTTAGGAGAGACACAGCGAGTCACTGGGGTTGCAGAACAACAGCTATTATATACAGCCCTTGTTTTATTTTATGGTGTTTGACAGCCTAGTTGCTAAAACACAACCCCATTGTAACCTGCTGTCCTGTAGCACCCTATAGGCACAGCAAAGGATGTCCAGTCCCCAATAGCTCTTCCCTTCTGACTGCCCAGATGGGGGGATATGTGCCAGGGAAGCAGCTTTCTGCCACAGAATACTGCCAGCACCAGCTGATACTGCACTCACTGTAGTTGCTCTAGATGGCCTTTATACTCAACTGACTTTTTGTAAGTCTGCAGCTGAAGGTCACTGCTCTGTGTCACTGCAACCCTGCTCCCCAGTGTCGGGGAGGAGATGAAGGTGTTTGTGGAAACAGGCCTTTCCCTGAGGATTTTAACTGTGCAAGAAACTCTGCTGCAATCAGCTAAGTTCAATTCTTCTCTGATAAAGTCATCTGCTCAAAACTTAAGGGTCCTACTCCATCCAGATAAATATTTGGAAAATTAAATACAGACGTCGATTAGTCCCATATTTCCCCAAGCTTTCATGTCCTTTTTAACTGATCATACAAAAAAAGAGATAGTCCATCATCCTAAAGATGAAAATTGCAATGGCCAAGCACGTTAGGAATAACCCAGAAAAGCAATAATAATTTTTAAAAGCAATAAATACAATAGTATATGACTGAAACTTGCATTGCTGTAATGCATGCTAAAGATCTAGTCCCCAGAGTGGGTTACTGATGTACCATACCCATTGTTTGGATTTTTTTCCCCTGTGTTTTCTTGTTCTTATTTATCTATCACCTCTTTCTAGCACTTGGATTGTATATGCTTGGAATTCGAAAGTACTTATTGCTCTGCAGGCTGCCCTTCTCATGCTTGGTTCCTGGGCCCTGCCTGAGACTTTTGATGCTACAATAATATAAAAACAAGGCAATTCGCGAAGAAATACAAGGAAAGTCCAAAACAAGACAGTATTACAAGACTAACTTGCATATTTAACCCCTGAGAAGTGAGAACTGCATCCAAATGATGCAATGCCTCAGTCTGCACAATTAGTTGGCACAGAAATTATCTTTTCATCCAAAGTAATGGAGCTTTCTCTGTATTTTTCTCCTCATGGGAACACCAGTTATAGTTGTGCTGCAGCAGCCAATAGATTTGTGTTTAAACGACCACAACAGAAGCAGAGGCACAGAAAGATCTGTCTCTCCTAGTTCCTACAGGATTAATTTCTATTTCACAGCAAGGAGATATAAAAAGCATCCCAATCAAATCTCAGTGTGCCTAGGTCACAGGAAATAAGCATTTCCTGTTGTCAGAGTTGCACAGGTGCCTATAAGTCCCCTTCCATCAGGGACTTACAGAGAGCAATGCAACAGACAAAAGCAGAGGTCATTTGGGCAGGTCCATCAGCGAAGGGAGCACTGGGCAGATCCAGGAAACCAAGGCATAACTTAAAACATTCCTTCTCCAGTCTCCAGAGATGTTCAGCAGCAGAAGGTGACCACAGGGTGCAGCAGTGTCAGGGTGAGAGCACGCAGAGCTGCTCCACGGTAAGGGCAGGCTCCACTGACAGTGAGACTACCACAGTGCGCTGCAGGACAGAGATCAGCCTCCAAGGGCTGACCTGTAACTCACACAAAAGTTTAACAAGAAAAGCACCACGAGAAGAGGACCAGGCTTTAAAGTAACTCACTAACCAATGAAAGATAAACAGAAGTTTTAAACAGAGCATCCCAAACAAAATCTTTAATTCAATAATTTTGTGTATGAACACAAAAATTGATACCTGTGCATGTGCACTGTGAAAAGAAATCTCAAGGGATTTTATACTTGGACTTATTGAGGCTACAAAGTGATCTTTCAAAGAGACTCCCTTCTCAGTCTGCATCCATTTGATATTTCACAGGTATTAAAACACTATGCTATCTAGACTTCAGAATTTAGATCTCATAACACCAATAATGCACATGGTTAAGCATCATGTATTTCATACCACAACTATTTACACTGTTGAGAGTATTTTTGTATTCTGTGGCCATATCTGACTGGATGACTTTTAGGATTCTTTCGTCTCTTGTCTTGTCTCTGGCCTTTTGCTGTTTTCATGCTTTTAAAGTTTCTAATGGCAACAGTTTAACACACTTCTAATTGGAAATGCACAATAATAATTAAAATAGGGTGGATTCTTTAATATAAAAAGGCTATAATTACGCCTTTTGCTTTGTTTGACAAAGCTATGATTTTTACCAAAACACATGACCAGCCCTCGGGTGGTCTATTCACAGCAAACAATGTATTGTCCTGGGCACACAAGACAGACAAGATGTTGTTTAATTGAGACTCAGACTTCATTTACTTAACTTTTATGGAAACTACCAGCAATAACTTGTAGGGGATGCACCATTATTTCTTCTTTCATCAGCTCAGCCTCATCAAAGGTTGCCATTATCAGCTGCTTCTTTCTCATACACTCAGTTACATTCATCCCTGGGACACTACAGCTCTCTTTGTACAGGGGTTAAAAAGCCAGAGGGAAGAGGTTTTTTCCTCATTGCACCAGACATACAGAAATACACAGAATCTATTGCCGCGTTCTCCAAAAGGTTTTTTTCCTGAAGTCCAACCTTAGTTCTCAAGACAGTGAAAGCTTAGTTCCTCTGTTTCTTGGAGCCTGAACCCAGATAAGTCATTAGAAGACGAGCAACTCCTAAAACAGGTGAAAAATTCCATCTCTACAATCACAAAGAAGTTCTCCACCACTTCTAGATAGCTTTATTATCAGACATAATAATACGAAGCTAATGAATTTTTTCCACCATTCTCAGAGTCAGAAAGGTTTGTAAGTGACCATAAAAAGCTGCTCAGATCAGTCTGGCACAAAGGCACTTGAAAGCAGTTAACTCTGAAAACATCATTTTCATAAGAGGAGAGTTTGAAGACGTGTTATTGAACCTGTTTGAACAATTACTGGGTGGTTTTAGGCCGGATTGCACTACTGCACAGAAAAATGACCAAGAGACATAAACAGGTGATCTCCAGGCTTTTTAGTGAATAGTCCATTTCCATGGAACTTGAGAGCTAAGTGAAGTGGGGTGAGTGGTGACGAGATGAGCTGGCATGACAAGGGAAGAAGCTCACCAAGGCAGCCATCAAAACAGCTGGAGACTCCCTGGACACTCCGGATCACTTTAAAACTGCCCCCACAGCTGCCCACCATCCTTATGCTTGCCAACATTACTCTGCAGCTGTGGCACCACATGCCTGGGCAGCACAATTTCAGCTCATGTCTCCCTCAAGCAGAAGGTGACTTGGCCATGTCCATCTCATCCAACAGCTGTGCTCTCCTCAGTTTGAGTCTGCAGAGCCAGGACACCCATGACAGCCCGTGTTTGTCCTGCTTGCAGTGACACCACTCCACTGTGATGTGCTCTCTCCAGCAATGCCTGTCTCTTCCTGTCAGGAAAGTATGACTGCACACTCCATCCAGGAGTCAGCAGGAAAAACAGCACGTAGCCAACATGGATATCCATACACACAGTGGCTCAAGCCTAAGCTCAAATTCTGAGTCAATATGATGACATGGACTGCCCACAGCTCCCAGTATCCCGATCCTGCAGTTGTTCACCAAGGGTTTGACATCTGTCAAGTGTGCTTGTATTTCACAGGACAAACTCAGAACAAGCACATGTAGCCACACAATTATGCCTGCCCATAAGGACTCAGATGTAACACATTTTCCCATTCCAGTATTATTGAAGAAACATTTCATTTTCAGTTGTGTTTTCAGAAGGCTAACAAGGGGCTCATGAATACATCAAAGCAAAGTCATATTATTCATTTACAACAAATGTTTCTGATTTCATTCCCTCTGACCATTCAGACAACACTTTATTAAAAAGCTAGAAAAAACTCTGATGTTTTTCAGGACTACCTCTCATAACCCTAGGTCCTGATCTATTTTACACAACACAATTTGCAGATCATTCACAGGACGTGAAATGGAGCACAGGTTCCAGCTCTCTGGAAACCCGAGGTCTGTCAGGAAACCATCTTCCAGCTGAGATGGAGCCATCTCCAGCAAATGCAATCAGCTATGAAAACAGTGGGAAGTACACTGTTCTACACACATTGAAAATATATACCCTTAAGGGTCTCACACAAACTGCACCTTTGGTTGACTTCTGAATGGAGTCTCCAGGTGGTTAAAGCACTGACATTGCATTATTTATGGTGATTGAAATGCATCTAAGTAGTGCTTAGCAATAGAATTTACACAAAGACACTTGATGGAAAAAATAAGGGGAGAGGAGGGGAGGAGGCTGTTTACAAAACAAGTTACAGTAATAAAGCTGCTAGGCTGAGCCAAGAGACCTCTTAGTAAATCATTTATTCCGCAGTTTGACAATATTTACAAAGGTTTTTACATGAATTATTTACTCAAGCTTTTATAACTTGTAACGTACTGTACACAAAACAGCACAAACACATTAGAGCTACAAACCTGGGAACATACAGTTATGCAATGACAGATGGTGGAAAGGGCTCTGACAAAGGGAAGTTTACAACTAACACAAGCAACAGCCTTTTCTATCTGTCATCAATAAAGGGCTGAGGACTAGCAGGAAAATGTGATTCAAGGAAACAAGACGTTTTTTTCAAATGCTACATTCTTTGTGATTGCTGGATTTTGTTATTTTAAAAGGAGCCTTTTGTTTTGAGTGTCTAATTCTAAGAATTACCATTTCAGTGAGTTACCACCAACCAATGAAAGGCTGTATAGCACAAAAGCCAGAGTTTAGATGAAGAAAACCCTGCATCTCTGCTGCTTACCCTATGAGCTTTAGGTCAATTCAAGTGATACTGCGTATATATCTAACAAGTGTGCACAGACACTCCACGTGTATTAGTGCCTGTATCAGGAAATTTTGTGCACAACACGCTGGAAGAGACATTCATTTCCCCAAACATGTATAAGTGAGATAAAAAAAGCAGAGTGTGCAGACAGCACAGATGAAGCTGTGGGTATTAAAACTAAGGAGCCAGGCTGTTGTCTGAAATGCCTGAAAGGGGCACTCAAAAGGAGGAAGTAGAAATGTCACACATCCAGCATCCTGATGTCCCCTACAACAGTGAAAACAGGACCAAAAAATCATTTGTTATCTCACTTTTATAAAAAATCTTTTCCCAAAGAAACAGCAGCTTAGCTCTTCTTTTTCTACTAGTCTTTTGTCCACATTATTAATTAGTGCCAAACTTATGGTCCGAACAACTGGGCTAAGGTTTCAAAACATGAAACAGAATATACCAGGACATTCCAATGCCAAGAAAAAATAACACACTCAGGTGAAAGGGCAAGATGGTAGCAGGAAACACCAAAATACAGTTATAAATGTAAGCAGAAATGCAAACAATTCTTTGTCTAGATGAATTACAGAACTAAAGGCTGGATGCAGCACAGGTGAAACACTGTGCCACAGACTGTACAGCAGAAGTTGTGGTTAGGCAGTCTGATAAGTTATTGCCAATTACTACAGAGACAACAGCCACTATCTCATTCTGCCATGTCAAATCAACCTTTGATGCACAGCTAGAATAGCAAGCATGAGCACAGATGCAGGTACAATAAAACTAGAAAAAGCACATGAGAAGGAAAGCAAGAAGATCAAAGATATTGAATGGTTTCTGTCTAAGAAACAATTAGATAGTCTGGAATTCTTTGACTGCAAAACAGATCTGAGGGGGCATCTGACAGATCTGTAAAACAGCAGGAGGTTTGGAAAAAAACAGCATTGCTCACAGTTTGTTGTAATGCAAGAACTACTGGTCACCCAATGAAATAATCGGGTAGTAGATCTGAAATAGAGGAGCACTGCCTGCACGTGGCACAGTTAAGTACTCATGTCACAAGATATTATGGCTAACACAAGTTTACACAGGCTTAAAAACAGGCAAAATCCTGGAAGAGAAGCCCAGCAAAGCCTTTGAACACACACATATTACCACTTGCTCAGGGAGTCTCTAAGATTAGAAACACACATTGAGGAAAGATTTTGGAGATGCCAGTTGCTATTAGCACTTTTGCATGATGAGAAACCAAGGAGCAGTGCCTATTGTGGAGCTAATTTGGTTTTCTTGAATGTTCACTTTTGTCTTTTTCAAAGTGAAGATGAAATGAGTAGGAGGAGTTGGATGGTCCATACAAGCTCAGATCAAAGGAGGGGAGAGAGCACACTTCTCCAAGTTGGCTACCTAAATCATGACATTTAAGATCATTTCTAGAATCATGGCTGTGTTCAAGAAAGACTATAAAGATATTCAAATGCACTGTAACTAGAGCAGGTGAAAAAAAAAGGAAGAGGAATTGGACAAGAAAGCAGCCACTAGATCCCCATTTTGGTAACAAGACAAAGCTTCATTGAGAGGCTGTCAGGTAAATGACAGAAAGCTCCAATCACCAGCTGAAGTTCACAAGCTTCATTTTGTTTTCCTTCAGGTCTTAGCATGCTGTAGGTCTAATAGCAATGGATTTTTTATTTTTAATTTTTACCCTCCTTTTTTGACACTTCCAATTTTCCTCCTGCTGGTATCTGAGGATCGTTCCCTGGAGGCAGACGTGTATCCTCACCCTTATTAACTGCTTTTGAAATATTGCCACTATAGTGAGGAGCCATGCTATTGACTGAACTGCTCCAGAGTCCATTCCTGATATCTGGTGGGCATGTGCCCCTCAGAGAAGTTCCTGCTCCTGGGTACTCCTCATCTGCATGATGGGGAGAGATGTTAATGTGATTTATATGAGGACAAAGCATGCAAAGCATCCACAGATCACAGCATTCAGATCACAGCAGAAGGACCTGAAACACCATATTGCCTTCAGTGGAAGCTGCAGATGGTCACCACTGACTTCTCTTAAGTGAGGTAAGAGAGTCACATAGATTAACAAATCACATGCCAAGGGGCTGCATGGCACCAGAGACTTCTCTAAGTGCTCCTTCAGCCTGAAGGTGTCAAGACAAACCTCAGCCCACTAATTTTTAATATATGAATGCTTCAGAAAATCGAGCATACCTGTGAAAATAGGGTATTTTCTGGTTGAGTTTTAAAAGAGTGGGTATATGAGAAACATAAGTTTAGCTGGTATCAGACCAACTGGTGTCAAAAATCTCCTAACATGAAACAATTTTTGTGAAATTAAATTCTTACCCAGTGACTGCCACAGGCTGTAAACATAGCCAGAGACCCAATAAGATATTCTTTTTTCTACTTTTCTCCTGTTAGCGAACTTCTGTTCAGGTATGCATTTCAGATAAAGCTCTAAATAGTACCACCTCACACTCTCACAAGACCAGTTACAAGGGAACCCTTCATGATTTATGATTATAAATTCTAGGACCAATGCCACAGATTTGGCAGGGGTACCCATGTACTTCTATGTTCAAATAATTACTCATTACAAGGACTGTTCCTAACACAACACCAAATCAAATTAAATAATAACAGTTTGCAGTAGCAGGCTGCCCTTAATTGATCTAGAGTAGGTGTTGGTACACTGCATTTCTGATTGTTGACATTTTAGACATAATTGTGGTTTCTTTAAATGAATAAAGTGTTACACCTCATGTAAAGTCCTTTTTTTATCCCAAGCTGGACTGCAAGCATGTGTTAATCTCAGTACAGTCAGAAGGAATGGAATTATCCAAGAGATTTTAATCCTGTAAATAATGGTTTCATCAAGAACCATACATGACTCCACAGGGAACTCTAAATATTAAGATTGGTAGTAAAATCATTGGTTGTTCCAAGCTATTCAGCATATCATGGAGCCCTAAAAAGTTAATGATGGTTAGTTAAGCTACAGATGGACCAAACATTAGCCAGTTTGTACAAAATTGTGTTGAAAATAGCACTTCACACTGTGGGGGAACAATCTTTAAGTACTGAAATGAGCATTTTTGATCTCTAATTTCTAATCACAGTAATATGTTTTTTTGTGAGGTCTAACAGTTAAGGTTTTTTGAATGCATAGCAATGACTCAAAAAAGTCCTAACAGGAGCACTGTAATTCTTAAAAGCAAAGCAAATGGTTGGGCCTCTGGATTTCAAACCTTCCAAATTTCCTAGAAAGTGATCTAGATAACTTGAAAGTCTAAAGCAATCTTTTGCTTTGTGCTTTTTGCTGCCCCTGGGCACTTTGGGTGCCCTTGATACCAACCAGACCCACTGGTTCTTATTGCCAGTGGGAAGGGGCACCCACCAGCAAGGGGGCTGGCAGGTGGCAGCATCAGGGGGCTTGGCAGGTGACAGCAAGGAGTGCTGGTGAGATGCTGCAAACACCAGCACAGCTAGAATTAGCTGGGACACAGCTGGTTTGTTGTAGCAATGCAGGCTCTCACCAAAGGAGCCAGAGAAATTGTAGGTGGCCAAATGAGGGAGGGGAAGGAGGTCACCTGGTAGGCTTTCCTCACCTGGTTGGAAGAATTCTACATTTAAAGAACAACAAATAAAAAAAAAAAAAAAAAAAAGAAAAAAAAAAAAAGAAAAAATTCCACACCCGAAGAAATGAAGCCCCACTGCTCTTACCAAGTAGTTCATGGAAGTAGTTCATGGATGAGAATATCTGAGAATATCCCCTTCCACAAAACCAGGAGAACGGATTTTTCCTATTGCTGTGCAGAACAAAACCATATCCAGACCCTGATAGCTGTAGTGGTTTTTCCATCCCTCTAACAAATGCTTTGTTGAAGTGTAACACATCCAATACAAGCTGCTACTGCAATAGTCCCATCACAGTATTCTTTCAAATACCTTATGAAACCAGTGAGGAAGTATTGGTCTCATAGCAGAAACATATTGTCAATGTTTTCTGTTCCTGAATTTCTCCATATTTGAATACTTGAATACAATTTCTCCAGTTTTGAATACTTCTGACAGTTTAATAAGACAAGTAAATAGCACATTTTGTCTGCCGATGTTTTTCACGGTTTTACACGCAGCTTCTTTTGTAGGAGCACACTGAGTGTCCCAATGCATAGGAGGGAAAAGAGAGCTCAACTTTTACATCTGCTTTCTTCAAGATTTCAAAATTTTCCTCATCAAAAATAATTATTTTTATCTGGTCTTCACAAAGCAAAACACTGATATCAACTTCTACTTAAATGAGTAAAAGAAAAAAGGTCAGTGACTTTTTAAACACTAGGCTTAGAAACCAATATTTTGTATTTAAGAAAAAATGCCCATTAAAACTCCAGTCCCAAGATTATACAGAAGGTTTATGTCACCTCTGACAAAACACCTTATTTAAGAATTCCATTCCAAACAAGCAGATAACATTTCCATCTCTACTTTTGCATACATCCACATATTAATGCATCCATTCTAACATTTCAATGATAAAAAAAACTTCCCCACTTATGCGCTAACAAGCTTCATAAGTGTAGTGACAGTGCTGCTAAATTAAGTATACTTTGGGCTAATTTTACATTTTTATCACAATACTGGAGAAGTATTAGGAAGCTATTATTTTGTCAGCTTTCTCATTTAGCAAAGCAGCTTCAATTTATTAACAGTGTGGAGTGTGAATGAATCAATATGTTTCATTGGGCAATGTGTCATTTGTTAATCGGATATTGATGAGATTATTGACGCGCAGCTAATTAATCTCCAACCCTGTGCTAGCCTTCATATGTTTCCTTAATTATGTTCTTCATCTTAGTCTTCCAACTTTGGCATGCAGACGCCAGCTTGTAGACAGTGAGTGAAGTAAGCTGTCAGAGTGTTTTTTCACACATTTACAATCCCTTGGCAGCAAAATTATTTTCCTACTTGTAAATAGGTATCAAACAAATATTTAATAATATTTGCCAGAAGATTGATATTGATTTGGCAGGGAGTCACTCCAAATTAGCTTAGCAAGAGATCTTGCATCAGAAGAAGCGTGCTTAAATAGATATATCTAACAAGCATTAAATAATTATGAAACTATAAACCTGTAATCATTGGGAAGTACTAAAATTGCTTCTCTGCAGTCATTATCATTGAACTCCTAGCTAAAAAGACATTCTATAACAGTTTAAGTTTTCCCTTCTTGCTGCAAGACAACAAAAATATTTTGCACTTTCTTTCACCAGATCACCAAGTTTAGCAAAAGAAAAGCTGCCTTTTTCACGAGATGTAAAAAACAGGAATAATTCCACAGGGTGTGACAGGGGTCACACACCCTAATTTTCTGGGGTCCCAACAGAGGTCTGGCTGAGGAGGGAGCAGGGGGGGTTAGGTCATTTTTGAGCATCCCCTTCTGGCTGTGGGCACAGCCCTGCAGTGGGACATGAAGATTTGCCAAGAGCTGTTTCGCCTATTTCAGCTGGAGTCAGCTGAGGACACCGGCATCCCAGGCGCCACGGACAAAGAAAGCTGCAACAACACAGCTCAGTGGGGTAGCACTCAGCCAGAAACCCTTTGTGCTACCTACTCTGGCACAATAGCTTTAACGGAGATACAATTTGCATCAGGCTTATTGTTGTCATATTTTTCACCCCGCAGAAACACACCCAGCAGGGTTAGGAAGCAAAGTAATTCCCAGTAAGGCCTCAGCTGAGTAAAACACAGTGAATCTGTGCCACTCAGGAAAAGGTCTTCTCCAAAGGGCAGAAATAAAGATTCTGAATACATTCTGATTTATGCAAAGTACCACCTAATGTGTCTACTTCACCTCTACAATATCTGCCCAAAGCTCCACAAAATTTTATTTTTTAAGGGAACTGGAGCACTCTAGAGTAGAATTATCACTTGCCAGCTATAAGCAGATGAGAGGGCAAAGACAGTTTTTATTCCCCTACTCTATTTCATGCTTAGCTTGATTTTTAAGAAGGAAGACAAAAAGAGATTTCATTGGTGGAGACATGGTGGACTGGTGATCCTAGCGCAATTAAAAACCTGCCCGGTATGCTCTTCTCACACAGGACTAACCTTAGTTCCTCAACTTTAGAGTCAGGCAGGAAATTTCCTTAGATCCATTCAGCAATGACTGGGGGAGTAATTTTTGTCCCTGCCTATAACCACCGGGGCAATCTACCTTAGAAAATCTCCTGCTATTGCAGGGACCTAGGACACTGATGAGAAGACCTGCATTAGAGTTCACCTCACCAGCCTCTGTAGCTCTCAGGAGGGGTTCGGCACAGCATCCCAGAGCTCCATACTGACAGGCACTCAGAGCAGGCAATTTTCTCTGGATTAGTCATGAGCTGTGATTACCAAGGCCTCACTGGGTAACTCAGACAGCTTTTCCAGTCTCATTCCAGGTAACCCTAAGCTTTAGGCTTCCTACTGGCATGACAGCTTGGAGAAGGTTAGGAGAGAACAGAGTCTGGTGCCTTGAGCCATGATTTGGGGTAGAAAGGGAAGGTCAACTTATCCAACAGATAACATAGAAAAGGTGGGGGATTTTCCAAGCCAGTTCAGAACTGGGCCTTCCAGATAGGAAGGATAATTGAATATAAACTGTGAGGTGAAAAGGGTTCTTAAAGAACCATGGAAAACTTTCAGTACCTCTCCAAAAGCTCAGACAAGGGAACCATAAATGGTTCTTAGCTTTCAAAACAAAATCATTCAGATAACAAGTGATGACTCTGGGAGAATCCATGTGACCTGTGCATGCCTCATGTATAAAAGCAGGATTACCATGTTTCCCCTAGTAATGTTTCATCTTCTTTAAAAAAAAACAGCCTTAAACAATGCTGCCACAGTGCTCCTAGTTTGTATATTTTGAAAGAAAGCCAAAAAACATACACATAAGAACTGCACAGCCCACTGTGTCTTGCAAGTTCAATCAAATCTGTCGGGAGTTTAGTTCAAGCATGGCTTAAAGAAAAAGGCCATGAACATGGCTTAAAAGAAAAAGGCCATGAAGGCATACAATTGAGAGAAAAGTAACAGGTAGCTGTGAAGCAGTTCCCAGCCTGACTTCTATAAACAATTAGACTCTTTTGGGCATCACTGTATAAACAATAAAGTTCTCAGGCAGTCTTCTCATAACAAGTGTAACACTCTCTCTGGGAAAAGATGGCACCCTGAGAACAGATGTGGAAGTTTTGGGAACCGTTCGCATCACAGTGAGAACACTGGTTTTGTTGTGTGTAAACAATCAACGGTGTAGTAAAACAAAAGGTGTGGTTAGAGTTTTCTCTGTTAGCCTATCATAAACCTGTATTTCGGAATATGCATGAAGTTCGTTAACACTATTATTTAAGCTGACTGATCGATCAATAAATCGAGTTCGATGCATCACAGGATGGTCGTTCTCCCCTCACTTCAACAAATGGTGACCACCCCGACGTGATAGCGGACACGACCATTGCGACCACCACGGGGATTGCGAACACCACGAGAAGTGAGGACTGGTTCGAGCTCCGAAGCAGCGGGAGCGGCAAATAAGCGCGAAACCAAAGCGGAGAAAAAAAAAGCCGCCGATACGCGCCGTGCCCTGGCGACCATATAGATGGGACCAGTCGATACGTGTGGCCGATGTCTGGAAATCGCTGCTAGGTAAAAGTGCGCACTTAAAAAGAGGTATGGACAGACAAGCCACATATGAACTTTTTATTATGTTTTTGCAAAAAAGGCAAATTAAGGGAATAGACTTACGGAAGGAATTGCAAGGTCTTTTGGCTTATGGTCTGGAATGGGGAGTCTTCGTGAATCCCCACACAGTTTACGAGTTAACGGAATTGCGTGAATTCGGTGATTTATTGTCAGAGGCTGCTTTAGAGAGTGGTAAAACTGCCAAGAAGCTCGGCAAGCCATGGCGAGTGATATATGGTGCACTGTTTTACTATCTATCTGAGTGCAAGATAGCGGCCGCAGCTCGCGGAGCTTGCGGGGCTGTGCTACTCCAAACTCGGCACGGGCGCTCCGCCATGGCGAGCAGCCGCGGCGAGCGACGCGGGAGCGGAGGCAGCGGCGGGGAGAGCGGAGCCGCCGCCGCGGGAGCCGAGGCTCGCCGCCCCGGGAGAGAGCGAAGCCGCCGCGGGGGGAGCCGCCACGGGTGCAGCGGTGCCTGCAGCAGAGTCAGCCTGCCGGTGAGTAAGCAGAGAGCCGAGCGCAGCGGGGGGGGTTTCGCCCGCTCCGACACACGCGCCGCGGGACTGGAGCGCTTTTTGCAGCGGGAGCGTTTCTCCCTCCCCCCACAGCCGGCAAAAGCTTCAGTTTAAGACCTAACAGCCTAATGGATGTAACTTTTGTCAGCAAAAGGAAAAGATCCCTGTTGAAATTAAGAAACAAGTGATGGTAAACAAGGAAAGTTAAAGGCACTTTTGTTCTTCCTGGCAAAGACTATGAAACAGGAATCAGCGTACTGTATGCATGGGTCAAATTTCGGCCGATTTGGCTCGGCATTGGTTATGCTGTTTTGAAATCACCTGCATTAACGTAGACTTTAACATCAGAAGCCCGGATGGTTCAGTCAGTGGAACATCAGACTCTAAAATTATATTTTGAAAAGTTTAAAAATGTTAAGATGTGTTGGATTGATTGTATGAGTGAGATGTTGTGAGTGTGCTTTTTGGTATAGAAATGCTATAGCAAACACATGAAGAAAGTTATTTTAGCTTAATATTTTAGAATCAGGCCTGTAAGTAAGTTATAGTAAATGCTATATTTTATTTCTATAGTAAGTTTTATCCGTTGCTAAGTAGTTTAAGTCAAATTATCTATTAAGTGCCGTTAAATGTTAAATACTGTTAAGGTTTAGTTTTGTTAAGTTGATCTCCTGTTAAGTTTAAGTGTTATTAAGTTTAAATAAAGCTAGATTCTGTTTAAATTATATTAGGTTTAGGTTAAGTTAGATTCTGTTAAGTTTGATCTTACATTATTTACAAATAAGTCTGTTATTTAAAGTCAGTTAAGTTTTGTTATAGTTAAGTTTTATTAGAATTAAGAGATTTTACATGTAAGTTCTGTTGATTTAAAAATCTATTAAGTTTAAGTAAAGATAAGTTTAAGTAATGTTAAGATCTATTAAGTTTAAATATTTTAAGTATTTTAAGTATAAGTGCTATTAAGTTTAAGTGATGTTAGATAGATTTATGCTTTTACGATAGGCGTTTATTTTATGGCTTGTGTGCAAAGTGTTGTTGTGAACTTCAGAGAAACCTTGCTAGCTGAAAATACTATTTAATTATTAGAATTGTCTATTCTTATGTTGCAAAGAGTGTAACACAGCTAGCCCATAGAATTTTGAAGCCAGTTAAGTTCTGTTAATTTACAAATAAGTCTGCTAAGTTAAATATTTTAAGTGCTTTAAGTGTATACTATTTTCTCACCACTCCAAGTCAACAAAGGACTGAGAATCGCCCAGCTGATGCCATTTCAGCCAAATGACTAAAGGATTACAGACTGTAAAACTGATTTTGAACTTTTCTGAGAGGCCTGGGGAAGGGGTGGATGTGAAAATCTCAAGGACAAAAAGGATTGTTTTCAGACTTGCCGTTCACCTCCTCTCCAGGTTCGCATGAATGAAAACAGCTAACAGCTGTCTTTTCTTAGTCCAATTACCATCTACCTTGCAATGCCTGATAAGGCCGGACATTGTGGCTCAGCTGGGGGTGCGTTTAACCCTTTGGGATAAAACGCCGTTGCCGGAGGACCAGAGAACTGATTGACATTATTGAATCATTATCATCTTTCCATATAAAAGGACCGGCAAAAGAGAACTGTCTTGAATGTCACAGCCCAAATTGTGCTGCTTGGGTTGCACTGTGTTGTGGGGGTTGTGACAGGACTTTTTGGGTGGATCAGTTGTCACTTTTTCATTTATGGTGTAATACCTGTAATTATAGACATAACTGGGAACATAATTGGGAGTGGGCACTACGGAATGAAACAGGACTAAACACTGCCTCAGCTTTAGCTCTTTATGAGTCACATGAGCACAAAATCTTGGCTTATTATCGGTGGGAGATACAGTGTATTTTGAAAAGGATTAAAGCTCAAAGTGCATCATATATTACCTCTGTAAGGTGTAAAAAACTGGTGCCTTTAACACAACATTCCGTTGTACGGCCTATAAAAGGAGATCCCAATCAGGCATTAGATAACTGCATTAGAAGGCTACAAAGGTGTGGTTTTCAGGTCTCGGGAACAGTAAGGTTAAAAACTGATAAGAAGAAGAAGGTCAAAGTAAAACCAGAAAAATGAGGTTTCCTTTTATTATATTACTTGGTGTAGTGGTAGCTGAAGAATTAAAGGTAACACATTTTAGTCAATCTAGAGATAATGTATGATTAACACTTGCTAGGCAGATTAATCAGTCGTCGCTTTGTCTCAGCGTTGGAGGAGTTACTAACCCCTTTCGCACATGTTTGGTAGGACTTCCAGTATGGTCTCCTCAAGAATTCTGCAGTTTTATTAATAACCGTGCCTTATGTATGAGCAGTATGGTAAATATCAAATTGCCTAAAGGGTATACTGCCAGTCAGAGTGACGGCTACCGCCAATGCCTGTTAATTCAATCACTTAATATTCCTTTGCATTCTCCACCTGAGGAATTGGAGCTTTTCGGGAGTGCAAATGCTAGCATGACCAGCACTTCCGACGGTGGGTGGTTTAGCTTTGATTATTCTAATCCTCAAAAGATGAATCAACATACACAAATGTGGGCTACCCTGGATTCAGCTCTAAAGCCAAACATAGTGTCTAAACAACTCTACAATCATTGTAAAGACTCTAGCATCATAACACCTAAGAAATTACCTACGGGTATATTTCTAATTTGCGGAGATAGAGCCTGGAATGGTATACCTGCCCAACCTCAGGGTGGACCTTGTTATTTAGGCAAGTTATCTCTATTCCACCCTAATATATCTGTACTAATGCAATTAAGCCATAAGATAAGCAGGCAAAAGCGTAGCTTACATAATTTAGACTGTAGTCAAATAGGAGATCCATGGTTCTGGAGTAAATTTAAGCAAGTGATGGTTTCAGCTTTCCTACCATGGGGTGCTGCAAGCAAAGCATTGACTCTAGCAAAACAAATAAGGTGTTGGGCTAAAGGTGAACTGAATGGGACTTCACAGATATTAGATATGCTAACTTCAGATGTACGGGGTGTTAATCACGCTGTTCTACAAAATAGAGCTGCTATAGATTTCTTACTATTAGCACAAGGCCATGAGTGTGAAGAGTTTGAAAAGATGTGTTGCATGAACTTATCTGATCATTCTGTATCTATTCATGCTAAGTTAAAAGAGCTACGACTAAGATTTAACAAACTTAAAGAAGAAGAAAGATTAAGTATTGATGAGTAGCTGAAAAGTTTCAGATTGGGACCCTGGCTAAGAAACCTTATAACATATGCTATAGGGATATTAGGAGTACTCTTATTGCTTTTACTTATATTACCTTGGTTCTGTAGCTGTATTCAAAAGATGGTTAATAGGATGATAGAGAAAACCTGGCAGGCTAACCTCCTTTCTCAAAAAGAAAAAAGCGGGGGAAATGTCGGGAGTTTAGTTCAAGCATGGCTTAAAGAAAAAGGCCATGAACATGGCTTAAAAGAAAAAGGCCATGAAGGCATACAATTGAGAGAAAAGTAACAGGTAGCTGTGAAGCAG
Source organism: Melospiza georgiana (assembly GCF_028018845.1). NCBI lineage: Eukaryota > Metazoa > Chordata > Aves > Passeriformes > Passerellidae > Melospiza > Melospiza georgiana. Next base: position 68,184,660 of record NC_080430.1, on the reverse strand, counting down.
TTCCCAGCCTGACTTCTATAAACAATTAGACTCTTTCGGGCATCACTGTATAAACAATAAAGTTCTCAGGCAGTCTTCTCATAACAAGTGTAACACTCTCTCTGGGAAAAGATGGCACCCTGAGAACAGATGTGGAAGTTTTGGGAACCGTTCGCATCACAGTGAGAACACTGGTTTTGTTGTGTGTAAACAATCAACGGTGTAGTAAAACAAAAGGTGTGGTTAGAGTTTTCTCTGTTAGCCTATCATAAACCTGTATTTCGGAATATGCATGAAGTTCGTTAACACTATTATTTAAGCTGACTGATCGATCAATAAATCGAGTTCGATGCATCACAGGATGGTCGTTCTCCCCTCACTTCAACACAAATCCACTTGAATATATCCCTTATCTTACAGTACAAGGGTTCCTCCCCAAAAAAAGGAAATCAATGTCAATTTTTATTCCATATTTATAGAGATCCTTCTAAAGGGAATCAATGAGCTTCTAAATTTCAGATAACCAGCACTGACTTTGTTGGTAACCTTCAGCATCATAACAATATACAGAGTTGCTCAGTTCATTTATTCAAAATGCTGACCAACAGGTTTGTGTTGTGATTTATTTTAGAGAAAGCAGGAATGATAAAAACTTCATTTGATTTGACACTACAGCAGTAATCGTCCTAATTGGCCCTTGTTTCTGTTTGTCATCTATAATTATTCTCTGCATAAATTATCATGTTTGACTACAGCATTTATGATCAGTGAGTTTGTTAATATGCCATTATCAAAACCTTCATAGTAATACATTTACTCAGTAAACTGAAAAAGCAACCCGAATATAACACGTATTTTCTTTAAATGTTCTAGAAATAATGAAAATTATAAAAATACCTATATTTTTCCTGAGCATCCTGTACTGGTAAGTTATGATCTGCAATGCCCTCTGTTCACAAGAGAATTCACAGGGTCCCAAAATAAAACAGTTAACCCTTACAACACCAAGTTAACCAGTCCACGCCAAATCTAGTCACATCGTGCCCCTTTGCCTTTAGAAGAAAAAGAAAAAATCCAGATCACAATATAAAAGTACAACAAATTTTGCAATATTTTTTTTCAAAATACAGGTTCTTCTATCAATAGTCGCTTCTCAGTCAAACCAAAACATTATTTGCATATGGAAAAACTTTTCTCTGCGTGGAAGGGGGATTATTGATGGTGGTATTGGTGTTTCCTGTGGACATAACAGCCCTGGGAGAGCCATCCCACACAATGGCCCTTCCCAGCTAATCGAGCTGTGGCAAAAACAACAGGACTTTTCCAGTGTATCATCTATTCTGCTCCATCGGAAATCAGACATGGGATTTTATTCTATTTATAAGCCTTAAGACTTTGCCATCTATGAATGTTGTTACAAAAGAAGATTATAATTTTCAAATATCTTGCACAGTTGCTACTTTGTGGGTCTAGTCTCAGTTTTTTCTAAAATGCTAGTGCTTGCTTGAATCTGATTTTCTATTTGTAGAGTGTTTTAAGAGAGTTGACAGCAATTACTTACTTTATTCCTAAAACACTATGAACACATGACCATTCTGTGTCATGTCTAAGGAGTCATTCCTTTCCTAATTCCCCATTAATGCAAAGTTATTTCAGATTCCCATCACAGAGAAAGCAGGTCTGCATTTGAATGGTGTGATTTAACACAGAAATAGAAAGCCTTCTAATAGTAGGAGTACACATTGCCTTCTAAACAAATATTGTTTTATTGTTTCAAATATTGTTTTACATAAGATCAGAGTCAAAAGTCAAGGCCAGCTGGTGTTTCCATTTTCACACCTGCATCATTGTGTTGCTTATTTTTCAACAGAGCTGCTCCAAAAGTGGGGTAAGTGACAGGAGAATTGTGACCCATCAGCACAGTTTTTCTACAAACAAAGCTCTTTAATACCCATTCTCTGAATTTCCCTACATGCTGCACGTTCTACCCAGTAAACCCTACATTTTCAAAGTCTATTCTACATTTTCTTAATTCTAATTAAACAAATCTTAATCTTGACTTTAATGGCTGCAATTATGATACTTCATTATGTTAAATGTTAGTTGCAACATAAGAATAAATTGTATAAACAGTTTAGCTGCAATTGCATGGAGTCTAACTGTACATTACTCATTAACAAGATGTGGGTAGTAGCAATTATAACATTTCCTCCTAATGTCCCTATTTATTGAGTCTCAGCAGCAAGCCCCCTTTTCACAACACACACTGATTGACGATAGCAGCTTTTGTACTTGTGAAGAACAGGCACAGGAACCTGCTGTGTGCCTGTAACTCAGATCGATGGAAGTACACATTAGCTCTTAGCCTCACAGGCCGGAGTTCCTGAAGGTCAAAATAGCCATCAGCATCACTGTAGGGTACAGAAATCATTTCACAAATTGTGAACAAAAACAACACAACTAGCTTTGCAGTTTGATTATTGTTTATAGATACAGCAAGCCAAAAATTAAAGCATAGCCTTGAGGCAGCGTAATTATTTACAGCTGAAGACTCATATCATTATTAGCATGCTCCTAATTGCTTGAAGTTATATCAATGTTAGCTGATTTAACACATTTTTGATAAGAGGCATGGAAATTGTTTTCTCTGCATATGGAATGTTGGATCACTTCTTTATTTTTTGAACCCTTCCCTCCTCCTCTTTCTTTCAAACTGGCCCTTGTTTGCCATTGGAAAAAAGCCCCACACCCATAAATTCTCCTTTATTCTGTATGTCTGTAACTATCACCGCAGTACTTTGTCATGTTTCTGTGGAACCATATATTTGAATTTAGCTGGACTAAAATCATGTCAGCTTTCGTCTTTCACTAACAATGGACTTGATAATTTCACATCAATATCAACTAACTAGAGAATAAATCACTCTTTGCTTTGGGTGACACATCTTAATCTATTACTTTTCCCTACAGTACTTGAGCTGAAATCCAGCTAAAGGAAAGCAATGTGGAGAATCTCACAGTGTGAAGTGACATCTTCATCAAAGACTACCTCACAAACACCTATTTTGGAGACAGAAAAGAGTTCCCTATGGCTACACCACAGTACCCAGTTCCCCTGATCTACAGAAAAGGCAAATAATTAGGTTTGCCACTAAGAAACAAGGACAACAAATAATTTGGTAACTTTTCATATCGATCAACCCATTCCTTGTTACCCCAATTTATTCTCCTCATTCAAACCAGGAGAGCAGTCAAGCACTAACAGGGGCAAAGTCTTGAGCCACTGCTGGCCAGACACCAGGAGAGGCAAGTCAGTGCTGGGGAGGACAGGGAGTCTGTCAGGGAGGCAGGCTGGGGATGCTGCTAACAAAAATGGGGAAAATTCCCCCAGCCAGCACTGAGAAAAGGCATGTAAGTTACTCTTAATTTTAACATTTCTGAGGTCAGGCACACTATTTCAACAGCATACACAATGCAGCACAGACCCCTCAAGGAAAAGCAAATACAAATATGAACTTGTTTTCCTTGTATAACATCCTTCACATACCTATGAAGAGCACTTCAGTTTTAATCTCCACATTAGGTATTTCTAGTTCTTGAGCCACACTGGCTGGGAGCAGAAAGAGCCTGCTATTTTGTGATGGGAGCCAGAGAAAAGCAGTGGGTGCTGCCCATGGACCTACAGTGGTCTCCTTTTCACTCTACACAGCAGTGTGGGAACCTTGGAAAAACCACTTTCCCCAGCAGGGAGAGCTCAACCCAAAATGGAGAAGCAGCAGCAGCAGGGAGAGAGCTGATAAGTTTTGCTTTTCTTACCAAAGTGACAGCTGTCAGGGACTGGACTGGCACCAGAGGAGTGCAGAAAGGTAGATTTAGGTAGATACAGACACTTTATTTCTATCTGTGTTGTATAGAGACCTCAGCTCCTGTGATGTGACTGGCAGGGATGCTGAAGATCCCAAACATTTTTTTTTACTTCTCCCCTAAGCACAAGCTAAATTATATGTGTAGAATTTCAAAGTAATTAAGCACATCCTTCCATAAATTTTGGCTCTGGTACCTGAAGATTCATTTAATTGGGCTAATTGTTTTATGGAAGTGTAACAAAGAACAGGTCAAATAATTACAGGCTGGGCTCTTTTAAAATTATGGTCCAACTGCTGAAATTTGCAGCATCTGGCTACTGAGTGGAGTAATGTTAGATGAATTATATATTAAAGTCCAGTGAGGAAAATCTTCCATTTTTGTCTGTGAATGGGGAAATAAAAGACTGCAATAGCATGTGAAACTGTCATAACAGCTTTTCACGGTTGAGACACATTAAATTACCAGCAATCAATATCCTGAGAAAAACTTAAAAGAAATAGATTTGCTAGGAAGGAATAAAGAAGTGCACCCAATTTTAACTGGGAGTCTTATTTTGCCCAGCACTAAAGATGTTGTAACTGCTGCATAGACTGAAGTTGAAACAGGAAAAAAACCCCAATCTACCGACTTCGCAGGGGACTTTGGCTGGGAACAAAAGGATGCAGATTTTAGGGATTAATGTTCTTACACACAGCACTCAGAGAAACAGAAAGCAAGGGAGAAGCTTTTGTAGGCCAAGTAAGAGCATGTCTTGAGGCTTCACAAGACCAACCCTTCGCTATTCCTCTGCCATATATTTAAAAACTAAACGACTGCCTGTTGTTCCTCACTAGGTGCTTGGTAGTGTTGGCATCTTATAAATGGATCTCCTGCAACCCAGCCTGATTTGCCAAGCTGACAAGTCAGGGAGCCTGTGATGACACATGGGTTTTGTGCTGCGTGACTCGTGTGCCTCGTAGCTCTTAACAGTTTTTGTTTTGCGCGTCGAGCTGGAGTCGCGCGGCGCTAGCAGTCAAAGAGAGCTAATACAGTAAATGGAAACTGCTGTCAGTATGAACCAGATTAGTCAATCCCTATAGCACAAGTGAATTTCAGATAGCAGCTCAAGCATGACCACTATGATCACAGCCTAGTGTTTATGCATACACAGAAACAATGAAGTGGCCTGGCAATTACTGGAAATACATTCCTCAAGCTTTCAGGCTATGCCAAGCTTAAAATTGTGGTCAGCTCATGTGGGAGAAACTAGATCAACTTGGATTGCATTGCAGAAGTTGTAATTGAATTGTATATTTTGCCTTTCTATAAAACTTCAAGTGCTAAGTGCACAGCAGCCTAAACAGCTGTGACATACAGGGCTTTCTGTGCCTCCAGATCTCACAGGTACAGAACCCTGCCACCTCTTCTCTTCTCCTGCACAGCCAGACACCATCCACCAAACCCTGCCTCTCCAAAGCCAGGAGGGAGGGAGCCAGATCCAAGCCCAAAGCTGTTGGAGCCCCTGGGATTTGCTGTGACTAGCGACGGAAAAAACACGGTTTTGGAGCAGAGTCTGGCCCTGCCCCAGCCAACAGGAGCTCTGCTGTTCCCTTCAGCTGGGCTGGGGTCACAGCCTGCAAGTTTGCACAAGCAGCTGACAGGTTGGTGATTAGAACATCTACCTACCACAGTGAAGTTTGCAAAATAAGACAAGAAATGCCAGCTTTTTTCCCTTTACTTCTACTCCCCTAACTACTATTTCATCAATGTTTTCTATTGCAAGTCCTTGGTCTTTTTCAAGCTTAACGATTCCATGACTCTGACCTTTACAGACACTTTTTTCTTTGTCTTAGTATTTCAAATAATTCAACTGCATTTTACATATACATACATACATATATATATATGAATGAATGTATTTTAGACATGACATATGCATATATTAAATCATTTCCTTGTCTCCTATACTGCACTGACTCGTGGTCACCCTGACTGCTGGCAGAGCCTGGCCACCCTCATCCTGTCCTCAGCACCTGGCTGGGGTCCCAAAACACTGCACTCTGCTCCCTGAGCCACTCACTCATCCCAGCCTTCCTCAAGATGCTCCACTCTAGTCTGTCAGGCAATAAATTCATGTTCACCTTCACAATATTTTAAATTTTTTTACCTCTGTTGAAAATACTGCACTTTCTTCATTTTTCCTCCTTATTTGATAAGTCAAAAGATTTCTGCAGAAAGTAATTTGGCTGAGGTACAATTTCAAAAGCAAGTTGTCTATATAAACCAGTTTTCAAGAGAATTTCTAGCTTGACACAAGTTTAGTTTGTTAAAACTCTTCTCTTTGCAGCTTCTCTACCTGCTATACCAAAGGAAGAAAAAGTTAGAAGCAAACACTTCCCCACCTCTCTCTGACAGATCAAAGATAACGTGCACCTATGTACAGAATGAGCTTATTATATGATTTCTTTTCAACTAGAATTGCATAACTCCAGACTTATGAAAGAGCTCCTACTCCTTCCATTCCTGTTTTCCAAAATTTCTAAGGTGTAGTAACTATTTTGTCTAGCAGTTTACCCTCTTTCACCTTTCAAAGCAGTCTACCTCATTTTTCTTACTAAAAATTCAGGTTTACTTTCCAGTATTTAGGCAGCACCATCAGAAAGCAATAACTGGGTTGGATAAACCATAGACAAGCTATAATTTAAATCTTCTACTATATAATACTAGTATTGCACTTAATACTTGGTAGATTCTTAAATACTGAAATTCATGTTGGAGGGAGCATGGGGGACGATGTACAAATTTTACTTGATCAAAAGAAAAGGGCAATATTTACCCAGACATATTTGGACATTCCATAAAGCTTTCACTAGAGTAAAGCTTTCAGATAAATAGTTCTCTTCTCTGAAAATACTTCAATATTTCTAATTACAAAGCTGTGCAGGGAAGAACCATTATGCTGTATACCAAAGTCGAAGAAACTTCTACTATGGAAAGAGAAATGATATTTCAAAAGCTGACTTCTGTTGTACTCTATCATTTGGCCCATAGATCAGAACAAATAAACCATTTTCATTGAAGCTGCTTCCTCCAGCCACTTTTTCTTGCAGAAATTTGTTCTGAGGCGTTTCCTGTCAGTGCTTCCCAGCATTCTCCAAAGTTTGCATTTTTTTAATATATATAAATTTTACTGTCCATGGCAATAAATATCATTTCTGTCATCTGCAGCTATCAATATGTCTCAGAGACTCCTTTTCCATCTCATGTGGTTGTGATGAGCTTTCAGATTTGGCTCCCAGCACTGATCCCTTCTTGGCTCAAGAGCAAAATAAATCTGCAATAGCCATTAACTATTATTTTAACTAGATCTGAGGCCTCAAGAATCCTACTGCAGTCTCTTAGCTCACTGTTGCACGAGGAGCTGCAAATGCCAAAATGATGATAACATCAAATAAAAGCGATATTCCCTGAAAGGTCCAGGTGTAATTGTCAAAATCCTTCCCATTGCACTGAGCATGAATTTCACAGGTATAAGAATGATGCTAAAGCTATAGGAACAAATCCAGGGATGGAGCCATATATGAAATTATGGTGCATGTCTGATGGGATCGAGATGCATTTCCCCTCATGCAGGGAGATGCCCAGTGCAGCCAGGACCCTCAGCAGGATGGGACTCCAGGCACCCAAAGACAGGCACACACACCCAAGGTGGAAATCACATGGGCAGAACAGAGACACAGGCAGAGCAAAGCACATATCTTTGAATGGGGCATCAAAGTTGAGGGACAGGCAACTTCTGTGAAACGCTTCTAAACAGTAACAAAAACACTGCTATACAGACTTTATTGCAGTTACTCATTTAAGAGAAATCTGGAACTTACATGATTAAGCAAGTGAAAGCCAGAGGAAAAATACCCCACAATTCTCCTCTTGCACATACCAATAAGGTTTATATATCTATATAATACAGACTTCTTACATTATTCAGCCAATGGTCTGTAATTAGAGATCAAAAAGCATTCCCACAGCTCAAGATACATGCACACACTATTCTGTGTGTCACTATGCCCAAAAAGATCATTTCCTCTGTCATATTACAGTGAAAAGCCAGAAATATAAACACATGTACATTTGCTAGAAATGTAAAATATTTTTATATTTATATTTTCTAGCTGAAACACTAGATCTTCTTCATCCTATCTAAAGTAAAATTAGCTTTTCTACCTGACCCTTCTTAACTTCAGTACCACAGTGAGTTCTGGTAGAGAAGCTGGATAGTCAATGTATGTGCCCCTCTGGTGATACCTATAGCTTAAGACAATTCAAACAGAATCAGAAATCTCCTTTCCTCTTCCTGAAAACTTCAACTTCTCACACATTTTCCTGCTGGCTTCACTTCGAAAAAGTACACAACAGCATGATTCTTATCATGGGACCCAGCTTTTTCATGCCCAGAATAGGATTTGTAGGAGAACACCCAGGTAGAGTGAAACATGCCCACTTGAGTCGCCCAGCCTGCTGCAGCAGCTGCTCTGTTTGACAGCTGAAAACTGCATTTTCAGTCACCAGTCCTTGCAACTTTTCGGAGCTCTTGCGTCAGCTCCTGCAGGCTCTGGAAACTGGTGCTGGGGAAGTCTGTGCAATGGCTGAGGAATGGAAAGGGAAACCCTGAACAACCACGTAAAACACACATGTGGGGCCACAGCTTGTCATTAGGGCCACTGATGTCTCAGCCTCTGGCTCTACCAGCTCAAGGCCCACAGGCAGCCTCTGTCCCACAGGGTTTATTCCAGCCAGATGTTTGTACACAAAGCAGGTACAGACAAATGTCAGCATCACTTAAGCAATGCCTAAACACGTGTTTATTCACGCTGCAGACGTCTCACCACTGCAATGCTGTGCTTGTCCCCAACACTTCAAAGAGGCCCTCAGAAGCCAGCTCTTTGTGTGGTGTGGCAGAGCCTGCATTGTTCTCATTACCACTCACAGAACTCTCATCCAACCATTAAATTATATAGCTTTCATCTGTTTCTTAAGAAGACAAGGCTAATGCAATCATGCTGAGTACGTGCATGTGTGTGTCCATCCATGTATCTCCCAGCAATTTTTGAGCATCTGCCTGACTTTGATCACTGCTGGCAGAAGGTCAGAGACCTTGACAGCACCAAGCCCATGAAAGTTGTCAGGAAAACGAGCACCTGGTCTGAAATAAGAAAAGCATGCTTACAGTCCCAAAGCAAAAAAAGCTTCCCAGCTCACTCCTGGATTCTAAAGGATCCCACATGAGTTCCAAGATCAAGAGAAACAAGGCTCTGCCGGTGCTGCAAGCATCATGTTGAAGCACCACAGCATAGCAGCGAGAAGCACCACGAGCTGTGGCCTCCCACGAGGTACCCTGGTCTCCCAGAGCCCCATTCTGCCTTGAGCCAAGGGCTTAAACAGCCTTTGGTCAACGCAGTCGCCTCCCAGCTCTTACTATGCCAAAGAGAGAGAGAAACACCAACTTTCCCATCCATATCACCTTTGGTGACCTCAACATGCCAGCTGAGCCATTAAAGATTTATGCCACATAACTCTCATGGATTACAAGGAAGCTCTGATCTTGCAGGACTCAACAGGGGCTTCAGTTTCAGAAGAAAACAGAGCTGGAAGAGGCATACATGTCAGGGAGAGAAAATTACCCAAAAAAAGTAGTGGTGAAGAAAGTGCAACAGGATACTTTCTTGCAGACTTTTCCTGAGGAAAGTAAAAGGAATACCTTTCCTTGAAATCACCTACTAAGATAGTTTAAAAAAAAATAACACTGCAATTCTTCAGGATTCCAGCTTCTATATTCACACTATAAATAGATTTAGATATTTTTGTCCTCTTCTCCTGACTAGATGCACAGTGAGCTGGGAAGTCAATCCACACACAGCATGATCCCACAAATACTGCAGAGTCTGTTCAAGCCCTCCTCCTGGTCTTAGAGCTGCCAGCTGCTGCTAAATGAATCAAGAGCATTACAACCAGCAGAAGACCAAGAGGCGTGGAAGTTGTCTTCCTTCAGATATATTCCTGTCACTCAGCTTCAGAGGACCTAAGCATGAGAACCAACCTCACCAGGAGGTCACTGTGAAAATGTCGCATTTATAAACATAAATGCACATACAGGTATGCACACACACCTGTGTGCAGACACAGAGTCCCAGCAGAGTAAACATGGCCAGCTGCTACACCTCTGCATAGCACGCACAGAGACATTCTCACAGCTGCCAGGAGAGCACCCTTTTGATATACAAACTACAGAGGTGAACTTCAGCTATTTTTAATGAAATACGGTGAGTGCTGCTTCTGGCAAGTGAACTACAAAAGCTAATATTTAAACAGCAGTAGCAATAAAAGCTATTAGTTCCAAGCAGCAGAAAAGATTTACGTTAAGAAAAAGAAAGTTCTTTTCTCCTCTTTTTTTTCTCTTTTCAAAAAAATTTGTGGTTTCAGGTAATCACTCACTTCAGTAAGGAGCTATGTTCTGTTTGGTGGCTGCAGCTTGAGCACGTGAGTCTAAGTCCTAGCATTAATCAGATTTTTAATTCCCTAGGCTGCGCTAGCTCTTGCCCATTTTTCAATTTTTTTTAATCATCTTATTAATGCTTCCATAAAAACAAATGAAATATCCCCACAACCAATCCTTCCCTCACTTCAGCTGCAAATTTATTTCTATTCAGACAACAAACTGAAAAATTTTGAGTGGTTTAAAAGTCAATTTTAAAAGCATTGTGCCTACACATCTTTTTTTTTAATTCATTTCTGAAGTACTTTATATAGTTTTATTTTTTCAACAAAACACTGAAGGGCAAAGAAAACCCCTTTTTCTTGCTATCTATATGTCATCACAAAGCTGTTGCAAAGAAAATTTCACAGAAGATTGTTTAAATTTTAGCAAAATTCATTCATACACCTTTATTTCTGGATAAGCCAAGGCATCCTAGTGCATAGCTAGCTCCCAGCTAATGTTCAAATCCCATTGCCACAATACCTGCTGTTGGGGTGCTGATATTTCCATGTGCAACTGATGCATCTTGCCATGTAATTTTAGCATTTCAACGTCTAAAACAAGGTATTTCAAGAAAAATATGGCCATTCCATAATAAGCCATTCACATTTTTAGTGCAAGTTAAGGCATCTCTCATATATCACATATACACCAAAGAACAGGGCTTTTGGAACTACATCCATAGTATATCCCAAATATATCAACAAAGAAAAATTCTTTAGTAAAAGCTTCTTCCTGAAGAAACATTCTGAAATTATTTGCAAAGGGGCATGCATGAATTTGAATTTAAATTATTCAATATTATTGAAAAATGTTAAAGATTCATTTCTTGTGCGATCTTGTGGTTCACATGGTGCAACACTTCCTTCAACAGGCACCGCGTGAAGAAGCTGAGGGGCAGACACTGATCTCTTCATTCTCCTGTCCTGTGACAGGACTCAAGGACATGGCATGAAGGTGAGTCAGGAGAGGTTTACTTTGGATATCAGGAAAAGGCTTTTCCACCATGAGGGTGGTTGGGCACTGTAACAGCTCCCCAGGGCAGTGGTCACAGCACCAAGCCTGACAGAGCTCAAGAAGCATTTGGACAATGCTCTCAGGCACATGGACTCTTGGAGCATCCTGTGCAGGGCTAGGAGTTGGACTCATTGATCCTGATGGGTCTCTTCCAACTTAATATGTTCTATGTAACAACTGGAAAGAGAAGTCTGGAAAAGCGAGACCTCAGAGCAGCCTTCCATTTTCTAAAGGGAGTCTACAAGAAAGGTGGGAAGGGACTTCTAACAAAGCCATGTGGAGCTAGAACAAGGGGCAATGGCCTTGAACTGACAGAAGGCAGATTTAGATCAGATATTATGAAGAAATTCTTTACTGTGAGGGTGGAGAGGTATTGGAACAGGTTGCCCAGAGAAGTTGTGCCATATCCTGGCAGTGTTTGAAGCCAGGTTGGATGGGGCCCTGAGCAATCTGGTCTAGTGGAAGGTGTCCCTACCCATGGCAGGGCTGTTGGAACTAGATGATCTTAAAGGTGCCTTCCAACCAAAACCATCCTACAATTATGATCTGGCTTAAAATAACGAAAAATAAAAGCATGGTGCATCAGATATGCTCCAATGGGCATTTTAAATCAGAAATCTGTCCAATATTATACAAGTAAAAGAGCACTTTTTTTTTCTCAAGTTGTTAAATAAGTATAAAAATAACACCTATATGTCTGCATGTGGTTTCATTAATCAGTGTGATGCACCGCAAACTAAGAGAACAAAATTTTTACTTCTCTTCTACTCTAGTAAAAGTGCAGTGTGGAAGTCACAGCAAATGTTCCCGACCTCCCAGGTAAAAATTACATTGACTGAAAGCAGCCTGAAATTCTTGTCTCACATTATTATCTCTAAGTTCATATAAGGACTTGTAATTAAAAACAGCTTTTAAATTCCAGCGAAAAGTGAAAGGATAGTCTGGTAGAAGTGAAATAGCAAACAAGCCAAAAAATAAAACTCCAAATTTTGAAGTTCCTGTCCCTTAACTTAGCTGACCTTTCAGGGGAAGCATACAGAAGGAGAAGGCTGGCCAGGCTGCTATATTCAGGGAGTGGTGGGAATGCCCACCCTACCTACACCAGAACTGGCCCCACACAACACAGGAAAACACAATGCACCCACTTCTCCCATAGCTGAGACCACAAGTGCCCCATATCGCACACAGACACACCTAAAGCTTGATTCACACCCAGCACTGGTGAGCAGCAAGAGTGAATTTGTCTTCTGGATCCTATTTTCTTGTCCTGTTCCCGTGTCCAAGCAGAGCCTAAGCAGCTATGCCAACACATGACTTCTATTACATTCAGGGGGCTGCTGCCACAGCTATGTAAGCCCTGGGGCAAGACAGAGCAGCATATTCCCCTCCTGGTGAGTATTTCCAGCCTGACATTAATGGAAGCTCTGGACAAAAATAAGAGATGCATCTTTGCAGCTAGTGGGACTACTGGATTTTCCCCTCCATGTTCGCTTGGTGGTTTTGAATTAAATCAAATCGGAGGGCTCGGAACGAGTGCTCTCCCAAAATAGCCCAGCTCAGCCTCGTTGCAGGGAAATCGTCTTGGGTCTCCAGTGTCTGCTGTGGACACGGCCTCTGACTCGGGGGTGCCAGGCTGAAGTCTCCCGGCACAATGTCGTCAAAACCTCTTCAAGTCAAGACAAAAGCAAAGCCATGAATGCTCCTTATTGCAAGCGTCTCTGCTGAATAGGTTGGTATTGCCCTATTCCCTATGACAATGGAGTTAAGGGAATGAAACATGTTGTTTGGAAACAGTAAAAAGCTGTCAGCAGTAACCACTGTCAATACTCATGCTGGGCTAAGCTTGGTACTCCCGCTTGTCATTTATTTATTTACTTATTAAAAAACATGTTTGATACAAAGCAGTTCTGTAGGCAAGCAACAATGCCAAACTAATAAACCAGTGATTAATTTTGTTCTCGTCCTAGGTTTGTTTTCTTCTTAATAGTCTACATAAATACATTAGAGAAAACATTCATTTGCCTAGACTTTATGTGGTATGAAGCAAACCCAGAAGCATTTTGCAAAGGCAGCTAGTTGTCACAGAAGAGCTGGGCGGGCAAACAAAAAAGAAAGACATGAAAACATATGTAGAGAGCTTAATGCAAGCTGTAGAAAGGAACAACAGACATTACAATTTAAAAAACAAAAATTGCTCAGCATATTCTAAAATGCTGCCAGTCTAAGAAATGGCGTTACAGTCTTCAGAAGGCAAGAAGTAGCCAGATGAGGAAAAGCAAAACAAGAAGTTATTAATATTTTAAAGAGAAGAATTTAAAAAAGGAAAGTTTGATGGAGGTCTCCACTGGTCACTTTTTATATATAGAGGTGCTTAAGATTTTAGATATCTGGATGCTTTCCCTTTAACAGCCAGCAAAAATCCTAACTCGTATAGAAAAATATTTGTCATGGAGACTTTGCTTTTATTTCTGTGCCTGGGCTGTAGCAGAAAAGTGCTCGTAGCAAGTTTTCTTAGATTGTTTTTGGTGCTACCAGCTTCCTTGCTCCAAAACAGTAAAGGGCATGCTCCTTCCCAAGAGCAAGGAGGGAAGCAATTCATGGAGTGCAAGAGTGCTGTTAATGCTGCTCGACCGGTCAGAACACTCCAGGTCTCAGAATGCTCTGCATACTTCTCATGCTAACAGTTTTACAGACAAAGAAGAAAACTCACTTCGCCAAATTGAATCCCCCCTCATAAAAATTCTTCAAACTGCAGCAAAGCTTGAGAAACAGAGAACATCACGTTCCATCTCCCTTTGGGGCAGCGGCAGCAGAGGACCCACTCCTACTGGCTTTTTGCACGCCCTCAGTTATTGCCAACTCCAGTGGCAGCTTGGGTCATGCAAAAAATACAGAAATAGATAAAACAGTCATATTCCCCACCCTGGATGGTGGGAGATAAACAGTCCCCCAGGAAAAGTTGGGAGCAATGGCATCACCTCCAAAAGGTGATACTTTGATGCACTAGGAGGTCATTTTTTTTTTAATGCCTAGAAAACATTTATATTCTATTATACTTGTGTGTATTCTATTGCACAACAGAAAAAATATGGGGCATTTAATTTTTGCCACATAGTATTGGAAAGCTATTTTAAAAATGCTTTGAAGAACACTCCAGAATGTTGCTGGTATTGTTTTCATAATTCCAACTTAGCAGGCTACAGAGAAGAAAATGTTAATGAACAAATTAAAGAAACTTCTACTAAAAGTTGCCTTAGCAAGTAATTTTTCTGAAAATTATATAAACACTGGCATCCTGTCAACCAAGATATTTGCATGGCCACCTAGGCCACATTGTGTGAAAGTCTTTCATTTAAGAAAAGAGATCTATTAAATTAAGGTATCTTTAAACTTTCAAGATTATAAGAAAAATACCATGGGTTAGTGGCAAGGAAACTTACAGCATTTTACACCATGCATGTGAAGTAGTGTACAGCACACTGGCAAGGAAGACAGACAAATTCAAAGCCAAGATCTTTGCATTTGGTTCTGGATAGGGAATGGGACTATCTTACCCTTAGAAAAGGAATATTTAGTAGCCTAGCATCATCTCCCACCCCAGGAGTCTCTCTGTACTGCTTTCACAGCTTTTGGTTTCACTGAAGCATAACCAGTCTTGGTAGGAAGTTGTTGCCAAGGTTATCTCTAGTAACTAAACCCAGCCTTTATGTGGTTTTAACAGACAATTTGAGATGGAGACAGACAATTTCTTCAGGGAGAGCCAAATAGCTGACTTCCAGGGTGATGTAATCCTCGAAGGTCATTGCAAAGTAAACCCATAAGCACCACACTCTCCGTTGTTGGGGTTTCCCTCTGCTCCCCAGAACATGGGGTGTAGGAGTGAAAGTCTTCAAGCACTCAGAGACCAAAGTGCAGCCTGATACCTCCAGGCTTCAGGGCAGAGCTAAGAATCTTCCCTTCCAAATAATACAGAATTTCCAGCTCTCACTCAGGCTGACACAGGGATGACTCTCACGATCACAGTCCTGATTCATCACCCTAAAGACCTCGCAGCTCATGTGAAGGAATTCCAGATACAGAAGAAACAGCTGCCAGAGCAAACACAACCAGAGGCAGCCCTTGGGGCTGGGCTGCACAGGGACCACCAGCAGCCACATTTGTCCTTGCCTCTTTTCCCAGCATGGGGAAGCAGTCAGAACACGGGTGATGGGAGATCACCCTGCATGGATGCTTGTCCAAGTGCTCTGAGATGCCCTAACTCATCCACAGGTGAGCAGGAAGAGCTGCACTGTTGAAATACAGATAGAGTTTGATTTTCAAGTTATGATGGTAAACCAGGTATCAATGCCCACCCTTTCCACAAGTTTGTATTGAGAGCATTCCTGCCAAAACTTTGATAAACAGACAAATCCAGTATTCACCTTAGCAATTTTAAAAGTCGTGGTAATTCATGTTATTTGAATTTTCACCAGTTCCCCTGAAACCCTTAAAAATCTATAAAAAACTTTTAAATATTGCCTTGGCTTGCTTTCCCCACCCCCATTTTAACTTATGATTTTTACAGTCCACACTAAATAATCAATATTAGTTAAAATCTTCAGTTCTCTCTAGAGGACAATGCCTTCCAGGTTTATAATAAAATACCACAATGTTCAATCAGACTTGTATATCATAGATATATATTGTAAAATAAACATCTGAGGGCAGCCATGATTGAAACTCTGTAGAGCCAAGAATTACTCACTGCCTTTTAGAAAGCAGATGATATTTACTCTTCCCGAAAGTTTCTGCCTTGCAAACAACATTTCTTTCACACATCCTTCCCAGGATTACAATTCATTCTTTGATAGCCCTCCGTGATCCCTTATCTCAGTTTGCATGACATGCAATCATTCAAAATTGAAAACTGAATTTAATTGCCATAGACAAGTGTTAATAGATTTTAATAATGCTTTATTAGACTTTATGCAAATTGGACTGCACTGAAAAATCTGAATAAAATCTCAGCTTTAGCAGCAATTTCCTCCCCTATGCTGTCTTGAAACACAGAGCAGGAAGAGGAAGCTTTAATTAGTAGTTTCTGATGGAATCTGATGATGAAAATGTTCTTCTTATGAATAGATATAGGTGACAAATATTATCTTTAAACCTGTAAGTTTCATGATTCATTAATTAGCACTGAGGGCTTTTCTCAGGGGATGATTTAATATTAATACCAGCCAATAGATTTTTTTACATTAGGATTTTTATCTCTATAGAAGTGTGGATGATGTCTCAGAACAGTGTTATGCTGACAACACTTTAGAGCATTCAGTTAACTCACATTTTGGTGCAAAAATAAGTAAAGAGGAGAAAAGGAACATATGAGCAGAGATTTTTGAAAAATTAATACAAAAATGATTCAAAATAATCCATTCTAGTAAGTAAATCTGAGTTAAATTATAATATAAAAGCTATTCAGGACTAATAACCATTGCTTTATTCTTCAATTCCTTTTGTGTTGCTTTTTCTTCAGGACAAAATCTTACGATGCGTGGAAGGTTTCCATCTGCATGATAACTTCTTGGTGCCAGTGGGAGAGGCACACAAATCAAAAACTGCAAATAGCCTACATGTATTTTTTTTTAACTCATGAAAGAGCCAAATTATAGAAAGGAGCACATTCATAGCACTATTTTTAGTTCTGCCATTATTAATTAATACTGGAGGAAAAATATCTCAAAATAGTTCAGTTTCTTCTGCCTACCCATGCACATAGACACTGTAATTTGCACACCGCATACGCCATAGTTAGGGAATCCTTCCAGGGTAGAGTTCCTTTGGAAGCATTGCTATTTCATGTTACTGACAAAGCTATCATATTTCTTCCTGAATCTATGAAGAAACAAAAGAAAAGACTAATGTCATAACTAGCCAAGGTGGTATAATATTACTTCAGGTCTTAGAAACAGCCAACCCAAATATTTTCTGTTGACAAGCTCCACTGAGCAGTGCGGGAGCCAGGCATTACATCACACATGCCAGATAACACTTCCTATCTTGGATTAAGGAAATCTGCCAGAAGAGTATTAATAGTTGCTCCATTTAGAGATAAGGAGATCAAATTACCAAAATCTTACAGTGGTTTACTCAGAAGCAGTAAGAGCCTGGCTACGTTTAAGTTGGTGGCAAAACTTCAACAGAAGTAGGATTCCACTCACATATTTACTAAGCCAGCTCAAATCCTTCCTCTTCCATCCCTTATTGCCCACCATAAAGCAATTAGCAGGCATAAAACCAGCCTTTCCCTATGAACACAGTGCAAATCAATAGAACTTTAAAATTCACATACAAGATAAACAAAGATCATTTGTAGCAGATATACAGCGCTGTGACATGCAGCAGCTGTAGTTCAGAATGCAAGAGAACATTCAAAATAAAAACAAACACAAACCAATCCTACCACAAAGCAAAGCTGAAAAGCAAACCTGGAGTCTGAGTTTTTTAAGTTAAAACAGATTGAGGCCATTTTTGGTAGAACACTAATTTCAATCATTTTAAAGGAAGTACAACAGAGCACAAAGGAGCATGAGTCTTACTGAAACTGCACAGATACCTCACATTTCTCTCCTCTTTGGAAAGCCTCCACCCACATACCTCACCTGAGATTTACAAGCTCCTTCTGAGGCACCTGAGGTAGCCCTGCCACTGCAGCCAGGCCAGCTGAGGGGCGTGAGCAAGGCCCTCACACTGCTCATCACTTTCATTATTACTGCAAACCAGCAGCCTGCCACTGCAGCGCCACAGAGCCAGGGACACTGTGGGCCTGGGACAGGGACAGGCTGGCAAAGTTGTACCAGTGGCACGTGTGGCTCTGTTGCTTTGAGGGTCCTTTAATTGCATGTAAGCTGACAACACGTAAAGCTAAAAATAAAAATATAGGTTTCTCAAATGGAAATGATGACTAACCCTTAATGATAATTAATACCAGACACTCCCAAAGACCTTTTTTCACCTACAAATGAAACTAATTACTAGGACTTCTAGCTTATAGTTTGCTGTGTTGCAGAACAGCAGCAGCTGGGCTGTCTTTTTTATTTACTCTTGAAGAGCTTTCAGTAAATCTGTTTCAAATTTTGTTAACCCTACTCAACCTCCACACCCTCCCCTTTCTACTCCCCTCCACCCCCAATACTCATTCATGAGCTACAGCTGAGTAAAGTGATTTATAATAGTGCAATGAACTGCAAAACATGCTCTGGCAAGGGAGCAAATTCCTCCGCCTTCCCTCAGATACCATCAGGTGTAACTGCAAATTCTGCCATACCCTTAGCACAGAGAGAGCAGATAAGCAAGACAGTGACTTTTCCTCCACAAGTTTGCTTGCTGGAGTGGGATGCAATGGAATTACATCCTGCCCCCCCCAGCACTAGCCCCATCATGCCCAGGCATAGTGCAGGAAAGGAGGAGGGTCAGCTAATCCCGGGGCTTCTCTTAAAGCCTCTTGGATACAGTGAAAGGAAGCAGGAGAAAGCCTGTTATCCTAAATTCAGGTTCCATTTTGCAACTAAGGAAAATTTGCTGATTAGTAAGTGTTCCACAGAGATTTTCAAATCCGAGTCTGCTTACAAATAGGAGCAGTGAGATATGGTTTCCTCAAACTACCCAACATAAATGCATCTGGTTTTTTTGTCTTTCCCTTCTCTGCAACATTATCATGCAGTGACTATCTGGACTGAAATAAAGCCATCCCACAAGAGTACAAAAACAGCTCTACAGGGTGTATGATTTTATTGCACGCCTGATACTTCATTTTATTTTACGTCTTGACTCCTAAAGCTAGGTCAAATTCCCAGCTTTCCTCAAATGGAAATAAGCCTTGAGTTGAACTAGTTTTGGAGAACATTTTGTAAATGTGAACTATGAATACAAAAAGAAAAAGAACAACTAATTGCTGTTAAACTCTGTCTCAGCAGTACTGAAACACACAGCTGTTCCCACAGTGGACAGCACAGTTTGACTATTTCAGCCACACAAAGTGTGAAAGAAATTATTAGATGGCACAGGAAATTGAGCAGCTTTTCTAACCGGGAATAAATAAGTCAGAGACAATGTTGGTATAATCAGTGTTACGTTGCACAAAAGTGGGCTGTGTTAAGATATATCCTTAAAATATATATATATATAAATAAAAATAAATATGGAAACACATTGTAAATATGGAAATTATTGAAATAATTATTGAAATAATATAAATAAATAAATAAATATGGAAATATGTTTTATTTTTGTTTGCCTTTTCATA
Organism: Melospiza georgiana; assembly: GCF_028018845.1. Lineage (NCBI taxonomy): Eukaryota > Metazoa > Chordata > Aves > Passeriformes > Passerellidae > Melospiza > Melospiza georgiana. The sequence continues at coordinate 68,164,999 of NC_080430.1, read as the reverse complement.
CAGGGCCACAAGTCTCCTTTCCTGTTAGACCTCTGTGGATAATGAAAGGCAGTTTTGAAGGAAAGCTTTGAAAAGCAGTCTGAAGGCAAACATCAGCAGTGATTTGGAAATTCTTCTAAAGAAGGATCCAGAATGTAGACAGCTTGCACCACACCTAAAAATGTCAACTCTAGCTTTTATCAACATCTTAAAAAAAAAAAACCAACTCAGACTTTCCCTGCTATTGGCAATAAGGCAGAAACTGCTTCTATCAGCACATCTAAACACAAATTTTCATGTTCACTTCAAATGAAGCTGAACACATTTAACAGGGTGGTCAATCATTTGTGTATTTTATTTTATTTATCATTAACTTGTTAAACAAAAGGGCATCAAGACAACCTTGCCTGGGTTCTGGATGAGACATTTCATTTACACATATCTCAACAGAGGAACGTTTTCCAGAAATGCACAGTAAAAACCGAGGATACTCAAGTGACTGGAAAATGGGGAAAATCATCTAAGAGACACACAAAAGAAATAGGACCCTTTTAATCTTGCAGGCATTTTTTAAACTCTTTTTGACAATCCCTTCAGGAGGGATTCTTGCTATTCAAGAAGTCACTTTTCAGTAACTCCCTTATGGTAACTTCAATCAAAACTAAAAGAACCAATACACCATCAGGACACCACAGCAAGGCTGCCTGAGCTATTATCATGAGTTTTCACTTCTAGTTTTGTAGTACCTGTTGTCATGGCATATTTTCAGTAAGCTCAGCAATAGTCCTTCAAGTACAATAGGACCCTTTCTGATAACTCCAGCATTACTGCAAGCACCCATTCTTGCCAAGCAAGCTTTAGCCCTTCTGTATTTAAAGTTGTCTTACAGATTGATCAGCTCAGTAAAACACACCAAGCGGGGAAAAAAAAGACATTGTAAAGCAGATCTTTCAACGTGTTCCTGAAATAACACCCATGCTCTCACTATTAGGACAACATCTTTACAGCACGGTCTTTGGCCAAGGTGGTGTTAAAGCCCTGCATAAACTCAAGCCCTGACCTAAAAAATGCCTCCGAAGGATCTAGACTCAGCTTGGAGACAAAGCACTTGAGGCTCCACGTATGCAGAAGAGCCCGTGTCTGCAGGCACTGAGCCCGACACCCACTTCTACTGAGAGTGGTACAGAGTTCACCTCTGCATCTCCCAAACACAGCAACACTTCAGCAGCACCTCGGTAAAACCCAGGCAGCACATTTGTGCCACAATTTAAAGGGTGTGTTTTGCTCTGGGAAGCAATTCCATTAAAAATAAGGCTACTGTACAGTTCTGCTTTGGGGCTCTGGCATCACAGCTTTTCCTCCACAGAGCTAGCAAAAATAAGATGAGACAAGCAGGAGTGATACCTTGCACCACCAACACAGATCTTCCTGACTTGTAGCCCTTACCTCCATGCAAGCAGACTTACAGGTGGGGCAACAGCAGCACCATCAGGAAAATGTGAGGCTCTAGGAAAAGCAAAGCTATGAAAAATGGTGTGAAACTTGCCTGACACTTGAAAGTACTGATGCTTTTTTCATAGTAGCAAACAGGAGCTCAGCTTTTCTGCTTGCTCAGAGAGGTGCAAAGCAGTGGTTCTATTAATGCTAGTGATGTACTTCCCAATTTTCTTTGGATTCAGTGAGGTGAGAGGCATTCTAAGGTCTTTTGTTAGAAAAACTGAGCACAAGCTGCAAATGAGGCACATTTGGAGTAACAAGGTGTATTTATCATTCTCACCTTAAGGCTTGTGAAAGTCTAAGTGAAAAAATGCCTAGAAGATACCAGTCACTCATCATGAATGGCCAGCCAGAAAGAAGATTTTCTAGTTTTTCATCTTGCATCCAGCAAAGTGTTGCTGTATTAACACATGATGAACATGTACACCCCTTTCAGGTGTTTTCATGTAACACATGAATATGTACACCCCTTCAAGACAAACTCTAAAATGCTCTGTGCTCTCTGTAACAACTACTGAGGCTCCTGTCCCTTCTCCTCCCATGCAACATACATCCACAGAAACTAAACCAATGGCATTCCCCAGAGATAAAGAAAAGTTCCTCAGCTTCGTACATGAGAAAGAAAAATAAGTTTGCTGCTACATTCAAAGTTGCATCCACCGGCCTGAATTGTTTCTCTATTTGTTTATGGCATTTTACTAGAGATGAGATGCAGAATTTCTTATGAAAAATAATCTATATACCACACCCTGAAAATGCAGTTAGAGAGTTTTATCCTGTCTTGATCTGCAAGCAAAGGAGAAACACTTATTTCCCTTCCAACCACCACGTCTACCTCGCTGTCAAACAACAGCCCCCAACTGACAACCTCAGGACCAAATATGTTTCCTGTACCAACACTTTGATCTCCAATTGCAACTAACCTAGAAGGGTAATAGTTACATTTGAGGTCACTAGGAGGTCTTGACCTCAGTTATTTCACCCTTCTCCAAAGAAACTTCTACTTTAATAATCAACTTCCGGGTAATCTATTACTAACTGGCATAAATCATACATCAAAATGGGCTCAGGCATTGTCACAATGATCCATTAAGCTCTTCATCCTCTCCCCAAGCAAACACTACATTCTGACTTTTCAAAAATAAAAAAATTAATCAAAGATGTGGCTTAAACTTTCAATTCCTGAGCGTATTTGTTCTTCTTGAATACAGGCAGGAGAAAGGGAGGTGGGAAAGAGTAACCAAAGACAGAGCTGTCCTGAGATGCTGCTCAGTGTGACAAGCCAACATGCCAAAAAGCACATTTGTGCCTTCTCTCACCCATGCTTTCTCCTCACCACCATCCCAAAGACACACAAAACTGAAGACTGAAATAATTCAGGGGAAAAAAAAACCTGTGAGACTTGGCACATGTAAATTTTGCTGCCTGACTTCACCATCACTGATTACAGCTGACGGAGAGTTAATAAAAGAGCAAAGCTGGCTGTCAGAGCAGATTAGTGTGTGTAAAGGACAAGACAAAAGAATAATGCCGTCATTATTATTTATGGTCATTAACTGGGTTGAGTCCACTTCTACACTACCCTACCTGAGCAGTAAAAATGATCATCTAAACATGAAATACTACATTTAGAGTTAAAACACTAGCATTTTGCCTGCGCGTTGGCTTGATCTCTTTTATACGGAGGTATTTGATTCTGGAATTAGCCAGCGCGGGTAACACAGATTTAGTTAATGTGAGTAAGAAATCCATGGGATTTTTGACCTTAACAAAGAAGGAGCAGATAAAAGCTCACTGCCTCCTTGTCAAAAACAATTGAAAGGCAGGCACTGTGGGAAGGACAGGGGAAGCAATGGTGGAGCACAACAGACAGAACAATGGAGGTGGAAATATCAAATACAAGCGAGGAAAGGGCATCCAAGAGGCAGGAAAAATGGGAGCATGTGGGGAGCAGGATTCTGGGTGGAAGACTCTGGTGGCAGGGACTTGAGAAAAAGTGAAATGACAGAGATAAAACAGGGCTGCTTTGAGCAACAGATGAATTCCAAGACAGATAGATACTGTGAAAGTGGTGTTCTGGCTGGAAGAGAGAATGAAGATGACTGGGGGAGAGGAGGAAAATCAGAGGAGCAGAAGCCTAAAGCCTGAGGCAAAACATGGTAGAATATCTCACAGAAAGCACCACTGAGAAGCATCAGGAATAGAACAACAGCCTTTGGGAGCCTGTGTCCAGAGGAAAGCAAGGCAGTGTCAGATGCTACTGCTGTAGCAGTCGCTGTGTATCTCTGGTCAGAGTAGGTGTGGGAAGTCCTAACTACAGGTTGGAAAGTACAACTTTCCTGATCCGGTACTCCAGGAGCACTCCAAATCCCTTAGATGGTTGAAAACTGCATCAGCCCTTGCTGTCTGCCCATATCTGCTGCCTCTTATCTTATTTGTTCCTTTTTGTTTCTTTCAAATAAGATCCCAGGGCTTTTCACCTACAAGACCTGAGCTGAAAACACTGACAAACTCTTTTTTTGTCCTTGTCTGGCAGGGTAATTAATTCAGCCATGGCTCATTGTCAACAAGAATGTCCATCAGACCTATGCAGACTACAGGCCATGGGACAGGACATCCTGTCATGCACACCTTGAAACCCCTTCTCATCACAGGGCAGATTGGTATTCACCATGTGACTGCAGCCACTCTTGCTTGGTTTTAGTCATGTACTTCATGGGACAGGGCTGAAACAGGGTTCAACTCACCCACTGGTGACCCTTAACATTTAGTCCACATAGTTATATTTAAAAAGCCCTGACTTTGAGAGAAAAGGGAGAAATGGGGAAAAAATACATTCTTTAATGGATTTTAATGTACAGTCTATCCATATTCTTATACATACAATGACACCCTAATTCAGAGGTTGTCTGCTTAGTGTTATCCCTGAAGAAAAATGGGGGCTTTTCCTGTTCTTTAAACTAGAAAAAAAAACGTGATTTTTCAACACTCATTGCAATGTTGCAATTTGTAATACCTGTATTACAGGTCTAAACAGAGAAACTGCAGCTGCTGATAAATGGACTAGCACCTCGACGGGAGTTCTCAATAGCAGACCCCTGTGTTGGTCTGTTCATTTATTCATTTCCAAGAGAATAAGCTGTTTGTTTAGACCTAGAGAGATTATATGGCTCTACCTGTGTGAAACTGTCTTTACCCAGGGCAGCTACTGTTGCTGCAGGAGAGCAGTCAGATTCACACTACACTCTCCCCAGTGCCAGAGAGGAAGATGCCATCTTATCTTCATCAACAGGCTCCAGATTTTGAGATTGCATCCTTCTAAGGAGAGTCTGAGTAGGAGAATTAAGACATAATTTTTCATGTAAGCAGAATCATTCACTGTACTTTTCTTATAGCTTTGTCCATTTGGGATAAAGAAATCCTGTGCTTTGGCAGATTTAGTTTGGATGATATTTCTGTTCTGATGTATAATCGGGTTCTAATCATACTTTACATTCTTACTTATTTTCTTTATGTATACTTTTAAATGACAATGATACCATGAATTAGCATCCCTCACGCTATAGTCAGAAACATGATGCAGTCACAGAAGCTTAGCCAGTGACAGAGAAAGCTCAGTGGTGACATTCACTGCCATACCAGGAGCAGCACAGGGAGACATCAGGACACTAAAATACCAATATCTACAGGTACTCTTTCCTACAGACTGCCTCCTTCCTGAATAGCTAAGAAGACAAGGCAGCTGTGAAGAGGACATGACAGCTGTGGACCATCTTAACAAAGGATGGAGTAATTTCATTCTTTGTGATAAAGAAGAACGGAATAGATGGCTTTCACTAATGCAGAGATGATAGTACAAAAGATGTTCAAACAGAAACCTGGATTCTTTTTACTTCCCTAACTATTTTCATCCTCACTTACTTGGGCAGTTTTAATTCTGAAGAACATGCAAAGCTTGAAGAGCAATGTATCATATTTAAAATTCAGTTTTTCAGATCCAAATATGCTACAGGAGCAAACCTTAGTATACTGCTGATATCAAGTACCAAGCCTAACTTCAAGTCCAGTCCTGTCTTCCAATTCAGCATTGCCCATACTCCCTATGCTGAGCCCCAGAGGAAACCACAAGTTTTCATTAAGGATGAAGCCTTTTTAAGGATGAGGCAAGTAAAGGAAATACTCAATTATGTTTTCAGATATTTTGAACAATCTGCCTAAACAACTTGCTCCTGCCAGTGGAAACTGAGGAAAGATGCTTTGCAGTTTAATCTACCTAAAAAGCTTTACAAATCTGACAACAGATGATGATGGCACCCTCGAGGGTGGAGTTTCACATTTTCTTGATATCTTAGATCTGAAATTCAGCAAGCTAAAGGAATGAATGTATTAAGAATTAGTTTTTCATAATCTTACTGCAACATTTACTAAGGTTTTTAGTGAAATTTGCCAATTTTTAATGTGTATTCACTGCTACAGGAACAAATTGGAAGGGCCAAGAGACAGTCCTTTTTATTGATAAAACATGTCTTTATAAAGTGTGACTGTACCTTTTAAAAGAATGCCTCAACAAGGCATTATTCAAAAGCAGTTAAAGGCCATTGACCATAACTTTGGCAGACCAGTGATGGCATTCTGAAATCTTTCTCAAGGAAATTACGGGTCTAAGGCATGAAACACACATAAGGCTAAGCACATATTGGACACCTTTGCAGAAACAGTGTGCTCCAAAGCGTGAATTCAGTGTTAGCATTTTGTAGGCACAGTTCAATACACAGAGACTAAACCTTCATAGATCCTATGAGTAAAAGCAAATCCAGCACTCTTTCATCCTATGGCAATAACACATTACTCTCTTTTCTAAGGAAAACTTTCATAACCCATCAACTACCAGACTGGATGGACATCAGCTGAGTCACCACGGCATTCATCCCTTGGTTGCTTTCATTCTTCAGCCATATTTTACACAGCAGTTCAAACTGGGTTTTTTCCAAAGAAAAACAACTATGACAGAGGGAAATGTAATCAACTTATAGTTTCACAAACACATCTCAAGGCTTTTCAGTAAAATTTGGCTTCTGTGCAAGCTCACAGTACAATGACTAGATGGAGTTCTTCTTTTGAAGTTTTGTTTAAGAAAATTCTCCCAGGCTAAGACCCAGTAAGTTACAGTTTAGCCTGGAGCAAATTTTTACAACCAAGTTATAAACCCCTGGAATAGGAGTTCATAATGGAAACAGCTGCTCAGTCCTCACTATAGCGGGTGCAAGTATAATAAAAGCTGCAGGAGCTCACATTAACAATGGCGTCCCCTTACACTCTTTCCTGTTACCCATCCATTAAACAAGCAACACTACTTAATAGAAGGAAAGGCAACAGGCTTTCCTCTTTTACCTACAACCCTGCTTCTTCCCCTCAATAACTAGCTAAGCAATTTATAGGTGACAAAGAGTACACTCCCCAACACCCAGGTCTCTTTCAGCAAGGCACGCTTAGAGTAGGCTCTCCAACACCAACATCACACACCAGTGACACAACACTGTAGTTCATTCCAGGCAAGTACTTCATATTATAGGATGCACAAATATTGCACATGACACACACCTGACAGCTTGATACTTGTGCTGGGCAATTCCCACTAAATCTCACCCCCAGCATAGTTCTTAATTCCTTTAACCCTCCCTCTCTGGATGATATTTGCAGCACTTTCATACACAGTTCCTAGAATCACAGAAAGGTTTGGGTTGGAAGAGACCATAAATATCATCTGGTTCCGATTTGACTGTCTGACTGAGCAGGGACACCTTCCAACAGACCAGGTTGCTCAAAGCCTCATCCAATCTGGCCTTGAACACTGCCAGGGATGGGGCATGCACAGTTTCTCTGAGCAGTCTGTTCCAGTGTCTTACCACCTTCATAATAGAGAATTTCTTACTAATATCTCATCTGAACCTACCTGTCAGTTTAAAGCCATTGACCCTTGCCTCTCTTTCCATTTTGGATGTAGCTTCAGAGGATTATAAAAGCCAAGGAAATGCACTGCAGACTGTGGGTAGGCAAAGAGCCCTGCACTATGATCAGGTTGCTTTCTTTCCCTAAGATGGCCCTTAGTTTTCCACACACTGCTTTTTCTGCCTTGTCTCCTATTTTCAGCAGGTTATGAAAATAATTATTCTGGAGTTCCTGTACTCCTCTGGGACACTGGTTACCCAAGCTGCAGGTTCTGAGTGTGAAATACAGTAACAGTTATGGGACAACCCCTGACACCACCTCCCAAGCGGGGATGACACCGGGCTAAAAGGCTACACAAAGTGGGTATCAAAAACCCAGCAGGAGTTCACAATGACAGCAGCACCTCTTTGGACATGTTTTTTCCTTTCTATTAACTAGCAGGATTTTTTTGCCTAGTATTTACCAGTGAGCAGCATATTAAGCATATTGTGGCTCCCAGTGACACAATAGGACTGTCCCCACATATCCCAAACATTTCACAGCCAAAGCACCTGTGCAGCCAGGTATTGGAATCTGTGCAAAGGACAAACCCAAAGCTGTCTATAGAAGTTTACTTTTCAATGCAGCTAGGCTCAGGAGAGAGCTATCAATAATATTGATTTGCAACAGAAATGTTGTTAGAAAGCAGGCAACTTGAAAGAAAGGAGAAGCACTGCCTCCACAAGAAAGGAGAAGGGAGAGATCAAAGGTTGGGATGCTAGACAGAACTTGAAAAAAGCATAATGTTTGCTCTTATTTCCTGTATCCATGTAGGGACTGTCACAGAAAAGGACACAAATCTCATCTTCATAGACACAGTCTATCTGCAAATAGGCACCTCAGCCTAGTTAGAGGCAAGAACAGTGTGGCTACAGGTTTGTTAAAATTATTCTTCCTATCAAAAATAAACCTTGTCTTCTGTGACTCACAAACCAGTAGCCTTCCAGACTCACAGTCACTACCTGCAGGAATTACACATAAGGCCTGCTTAAACAATATTTTTTCTATAAATAAGGAAAGTATAAATTTTCCATCTTGGTACTGGCAGTTGTGTCTTGTTTACATATGACATCAATATAGCTAAAGGATTCTCTCCTCTGCATGTGATCAAGCAAGAAAAAGTATAGTTCTTAATATTGACTACTTAATTAAGAAACAAATCCACCTTTGAAGTCAAGTGAATGTAGGAAAGAAATATTATGGGAAGTGGTTTCGGTATCAAGTATTTTCACAAGAAGCCTGAAGAAAACACAAACATCATGAGGGCACATGTTAAAGAGGATGGGGCCAGACTTTATCTAGGGGTGAGCAATGACAAGACAAGGGGCAGTGTGCACAAAATAAAACATGAGAACTTTCATCTCAATATGAGAAAAAAATTCTTTGTGGGAACAGAGCGCTGGAACAGGCTTCCCAGAGAGGTTGTAGAGTCTCTTCCTGTGGAGATACTCAAAACCTTGGATATGTGCCTCTGTAACCTTCCTAAATGGTAGCAAGCTGCAGTGTTTATGATTGTTTAAATTATGGTGGAGCCATACAAAATCTCTGGCAGAAGAGCTCTTGTCCTGAAGACTTAACAATGCCAGCAAGGCTCCTTCCCGTCGTATCATGTACCAATTTTGTTTCTCACGCCAGACTTTGCCAGTCCCATCACCATATTGTACAATCTAATAATACATGAAATGCCAGCAGAGAACAGTTCTCTTGTAGGTTAGGGACTAACATTGCTGGTTTTGGTGACTGCAGCTCACTGCAACACACCCACTTGTTTCCTTCTAATGACCCCAAGCACCATGTCTGGGCACCATCCTCAGAATTCACGTTAGACAAAGACCACATTTTCCAAAGGCAAAGAAGGCCTGCCCTCCCCAGCAGAAATGTGGAGGCAGAAGCTCCTCTGACTTCTCCCAGGACAGACAAGGCCAAGTCATGGTCCTGGTGCCCTTCCCTGTTCGTGTGGTCCCCTCCTGGCTCAGAGGGCAACTAGAACAGGGAGGACTTGCCTACATAGCTGATAGCATGCATTCTCACTAGCTTTTTATGAACATCAAGGTTATTAATCCTATGTCTTCATTTTGATCAGACCGGCTTTCCCCCTCCACAGAGGCAGTTGTGCATACTAGTAGGAAAAACACAGGACTTCTCACAGCTCCTGTCAGTTTCAAAAGAACAAAAATGATGCCTCATCCAAGCTGGCATAGAAAACCATGGCTTTTTATAGATGGTTGATGGGTTACTATGTAAATTACACTGAAATCTAACAGAGCAAATTACTGACTGTCATCATTAATGGCAAAGTATTCAACAGCAAAAGACTATCACCTTGAATTAATGCCATGAGTTAATATTTTTAAATACGGTATATTTCATACATAGATATGATCATTTTCCCTAGACAGACATCTAAAAGCGAGGTGCTTGGCTCCTTCTACAGTTAAAAAGAAGCCCTATTATAAAGCTTGATAGAATGCCTCCTTTTGAGCCTGTGTTTGCCCAGAAAAGTTCACAGAAACCTACTTTTCATAGGGAAAAGCCCATGGGCCCCAGGAAGAAAAGCTGAAATTCTCTCAAACTGCATTTTTAAGGATGAGCAAGCAAGCTCCCTGGCAAGCTAACCAATAGCGGTAGATATCTGTGGCTTTAAAAGAACTTTTTCTCAATGGTAAGCTTTTTTCCCCTACTAATTTAGGTAGCAGTAAACAGAAAACACAAGAAGACATGCTCACCCTTCAAACTAGACACATCAGACATAACAAAAAAAAAAAAAAGGCTCTTTTATTCCTAACTGACAAAAGAGACAGAAAGAGAGTATTCTAAGAAAATTGATAAAATCTGCGAGATAGGTGGCAAATTAGGCCCAAAAATCCTGCCAGGTAAGTGACTTCTGCAACTGCACAAAATGAGCCTAAGGCTGAACTCTCCATCCACGTCTCCAAGCAGCCCAAACTCTGATGATCCCATCAGCCACCCCCCTGGTTAACAACAAAAATACTCCTTTCAGAAGAAATACTGTGCCATTTGCCTGATCAGGCTGCATGCAGCCACACAACTCAGCTGTCAAAGACTGAGCACTTACAGCAAACCACTGGCAATTAACTCAAGGAGTAAAGGAGGAATTAAGCTGCTGTTAAATCCAACAGCACAAATGCAGGAGAAAATCATAACCTCATTGCAGATGCTCTATTAGCCAGCAAGGACTCTGAACTTGCCCAAGTGTGTTATTCAGTCAGCCTACTGCTTTAAACAAAAATGAGCTGTTTTCTACCATAACGCAGCAAATATCAAGAGGACCTGATCTGGAGTGATGCTGAAGACCTGATGGCCAGCTACTCTCTGTGGAAAGAGTGTGAACATTGTACCTCTGGATTTGGCCAGTGATACAGACCTGATGAGACATACAGCACAAGACAAGAAATTGCTTTGTTTTCTAAAGCAGAAAAGGGGAAAGAAAAAAGGGGATTTTTTTTCCTGTTTTTAGGCAGACCAATAGCTAACGAGTAACCAGTTGGACTGATTCTTTAAATGCTTCCATAGGTGTTTTGATGCAGCATTCAGTGTAAAATGGCATTCTAAAACCTATGGCAACCTCTTCATGTTGCTGTTTAAACCACAAGAGAACATGAGCATTTGCCTACACCTTCTCTAGACAGTAGACTACTGCAGAATCTTTCTGTATGCTAAACCAAATGTAAAGGCTCATTCCAGGAGTTAGACATTTACTCAAGTTTTACTACTTAAACCACTTAAACTGAAATGCTTGCAGCCTCAAATTTAAATAGCAAAATTCCTCTGGAAGTTTCAATGAGAGAGCACAAGATTACAAATGCTTAGTCCAACATTTTATATAATACAGGAATTTCCTCTACAGTCTCAGGTGTAGAAATGATTTCCAGAGTTTGTTTGTTCAAAGAAAATCTTGAGAAAAAATTTCATTTGTTTGACAGTGTGGTAAACCACAAGCATGCTTTTCACAAATTATTTTGAAAACCTGCATTAGTAGCTCGCATATTACCAAATCAAGATAATTAGAAACAACATCTAGTAGTTTTGATAACTCCCCAGCCAGTTTAAAATAAAATTACTCATTGATGTGATTTGCTGTCTGATTTTTGTTCTAAAACGTAAGGTGTTCCACAGAAAACTGAGAAGGCATAAAACCCTCTCGGAAGACGCCAGCCAGCTGGCAACACAAAGTTGGAATATCTGCAGTTAGCCCAGACCTCTAACATCTTAACACCATCTTGTAGGGCACAAAATACAAACATGTACATACATGTTTAAAGATATCATCTTTCCCAAGCAGCATTTGAAAAACCTCCCATCCACGAGCTATTGCTGATGGTGTTTTGATGGTTTGTGTCTCACTAACAAAAAAACATTTAAGTTCTTCACACATTTTATTTTCAAGTGTTTATAGTCAAGTTACATGAAGATTTTCTCTTTGGTATTTTATTCCATACCATTTCCTTAAAATTCCGTTTGTCTCTTAGGCAATATTTTACTCCAATGAGAAGCACAGCCAGCTGTCCAATGTCAGTGGACTTCTCCTACAGATCAGATAAGCACATGTGACCCTTAGCAACAGTTTTGCCAGTAAGTGTTCTAAATACATGGAAATTATATATTAGGGGTGCTCAACTTGAAGAATTACTAAATCCATAATACTATTTCTTCTTAGCAACTCACTCTGCAGAAAAACTCTCTGAATTTCTCCTTACCAATCACATCATTATCATAATGAATTCATGTCCTAAAGACATTGCATTAAAGGAGCAGCTTGAGCTGAATTCACAGATTTTGCACAATACTAATCCACTCGTAAGACTCAGCCTTATGCTCAAAATATTCATTTTGAGTGAAGCCTCGAGGACAGGTGTTATTCCCAGCTCAAACCACTGCTTCTCCCATTTTTACCCTCTCTTCTGGACACTTCCTGAGATGTCCTGTGATTCAAGATCACCTGCTCAGTTACAGCTTACTGAACATCCTGAGTAATCCCAGGTACGCTTCCAATGTGTGCAATTAACTCTGTAGCCTTTCTCAGGCATAACTGGATAGGGGTAATAGCCAAAACAGCCCACAAGCAATGCCCTGTGATACAAGTACCCCAAAGTCCTGCAAGAGAGAAACAAACGCACAGTACCATATGAAAAAGTGCATTCATCACAAGCTTAACCCGAAGTGTGAAATCACACATTTGTGCACCTAAATCTCTTTAGCTGGTAAACATCATGGTCTGAAACTACACGTGACATATGGCTGCAACATGCTTGAAAAAGGCTGCCAAAAGTGGGGCTGTTTGAGAAAGCAGGTCACCATCCTTTGCATTCTGCTGCCTCACTAGTACCAGTGTCGCTCACAACCCAGGCAACAGGAACTTACACTGGCTCAGTAAAAATACTGCCCAGAACAACCTGCTCACTATGAGACTGACACGCCAAAAAGCACCAAAAATCCACAGAAAGAAACCTCAGACATTCCCCCACACCTCCCCACATGTGAAATGCTCTGCTCTTTCATATCTTTTTCTGGGGGGGCCACATGTCATCATGATATTTTCTGAAAAATCCCTTTGCCAGGATTTTTCTCCTGAGAAGCTGAGAAGCCTCAGAGGAAAAGAAACACAATAATTATCTGCTGCTGTGGAATGCAATAGGTACATCTTTGATTGGTTCATGTTGGTTGTTTCTAATTAATGGCCAATCACAGTCAGCTGGCTCAGACTCTGAGAGTCACGAGTTTTTGTTATCATTCCTTTCTATTCCTTGCTAGCCTTCTGATGAAATCCTTTCTTCTACTCTTTTAGTATAGCTTTAATATTTTCTTTTAATAGAATATATATCATAAAATAATAAATCAGCCTTCTGAAACATGGAGTCAAGATTCTCATGTCTTCCCTCATCCTGGGACCCCTGTGAACGCCACCACAGCCGCGCATCCTCAGATTTCCCTGCCGTGTTCGCTCCCGCCCGCCTCCCCGGTTCATCGGCCGCTGCAGGGCATCTGCGGAGCGGTGGTACGTGCTGCCCTGCCAGCAGGGCACTGATGACACCCACCTCCCCAGCTCCTTCCCTCCTGACCCAGACACAGCTGCTGGCAACCTCAAACAATGTCTGGCAGAAATTGGTTTCTGGAAGAAGGCCAGCTGGCTGCTGCTCAACCTGGACAAGGCAGAAATAATGCTAATCAGCAGGGGGAAGTGCTTGGAGGACCTGTTGAAATCCATAAGTGCTCCATCAGCTGAGGGCATTTATCTGGCCATCATCCTAAGCAGTGTTCAGTGCAACCACCAGATTGAGATTTAACTTCCTCACAAAGTCACCAAAAGATTTGCTCACTCTTGGTTAAATGCCTGCTTCACTTAGAAATACCTCAACAGCTTTCCTTTGAGTTTGACTGTGAAAACTGCAATAGGAGCCTAGATAGATGGCCAGGAGTGCCCCTTCTGGTCCTCTTCTGGATAACAAACCAAAACAACTGCAAGCCTGTTCTCCGGTGTCTTGCACATCCATCATTTTATAGCATAACTCATGTGGAAAAATTATAGTCACTTCTAAAAGTGACATTCACTGATGCTTTAGATAAAACTTTAAAAGCAATTTACACTCCACCTCAGGAAAGCAGCAGCAGCCTGGTTATCCTAAAAATCAAGCAATGTGACCAGATCTATTTTCCTCGATCTAGTCCAAGGATTTTAAGTAAAAGATGAGCAACATGCATTGGGACAGATGATCTCTTATTTAAGACAACTCATACTTCTCCATTCTATTCTTATAAGGGGCAAATAAAATTCCCAGCATTAAAATTCCCAGCATTTTGCAAGGGATAATAACTCAGTGACTCAATTTACTCATTCAGAAGCAAGACATTAATATTTTCAAACCCCAGAAGCAAGAACAGAAGTGACACCTAAGTCCATTACCACGGCATGAACAGTAGAATTGACAGTACTGTATTTTATCTTTGAACTGCACATCTGAAGCAGGCATTTGGGGTATCTTTCTAAGCCATGCTGATAGTTCAACTACTGCTAGAAACTTCTTTTTCTTTCACAGAATGGGCCAGGATGGAAGGGACCACAGTGGGTCATCTGGTCCAACCTCCCTTCTCAAGCAGTCATCCCAGAGCACATGGCACAGGATTGCATCCAGATGCTTCTTGAATATCTCCAGGGAGGAAGATTCCACAACCTCCCTGGGCAATCTGCTCCAGTGCACTGTCACTTGAACAGTAAAGAACTTCCTCATATTCAGGTGGAACTTTCTGTGCATCAGTTTCTGCCCATTGCCTCTTGTTCTATTGCTCAGCACCACTGAGAAGAGCCTGGGCCCATTCTCTTGGCACCCTCCCTTTAGACACTGATTGACACTGACAAAGTGTACTCTCAGTCCCTCTTCTTGAGGCTGAACAGGACCAGTTTCCTTAGGCTTTCCTCTTAAGAGAGAGGTTTCAGTCCCCTCACCCCCTTTGTTGCCCTCCACTGGGCCCTCTGAATCTCCTCTTTTGTGACCTGTTACTGGACCTGGGTTTACACCAGAGATACCTGACTCAACCTCTTCATTCAAGACAGCTACACATTAAACCAGTGTTGCTTGATCCATTTCCAGACCACAGTAAAGGCAGTAAAATCATAACAGGAGGCTCATTCCTAATGAGCAGTATTATTAGATGGTAAAGCTGCTCAGAACAATGCATTTTGCAAACATGAGGGAAGGGAAGGTAGTTTTATGAGCATGTTTTGTTTCCTTTCTATAGGTATCTTCCGTCAAACAATCAGCTTTACTTGTCTTTGTTGTCATCTTCAAATAGACAGTGCAGTAGGCCAGTGTTACAGGCAGAATTTTTATTTGCTGTTCATATTTGTTTAAAATATCTATTTAAAATAACTCACTGTTTCTACCCAGCTATGTTGAAAAAAAAAAAATCACTCCCCCCCAAAAAAAAAAACCAAAAAAAAAAAAAAAAACACAACAACAACAAAATACTAAGCTTCACAACTTCTAAGTCTCACAGGAATTTGGAGGCTGCTTTTTGGCCAAATTAGTTCTGGCCATATCCTTTTTACACTAAGCAGAGGCAATGACGCTGGTGAAAGAAGGCAGGTTATGCAAGGCTGAGAAGATATCTTCAGCACAGTGTGTATGGGACAGCAGTTCTCCAGGGTAACAGACAATAGCTTCATTTTAAAAGAAAAAGAAAAAAAAACACAAAGGAGAAAAGCTGTGGAAACAAATTAATTTGGAATATGTAAAAAAGGATTATGAAAGAAAGCACAAACTTTCCTTCTCTGCCAAAAGAAGCGATTTACTATGTGTACATCTTTGCCTTGTTACAGTTTATTATGGAGTTGGGTAGCTAAAAGAAAAAGAATTCAAATAAGGAGAGGCTACAAAAAGGCTGGCTCCTACTGTGAGCACAGGGGTGAGGAGAACATGGAATAATACATGAAAAAAGCTGCTCATTGCAACAAAGTGACTTGTTAAGCCTTCAAAGTCTGTCACCAGCGCTCCTCCAAGCAGTGTAACTGATTGCATGGCACATCGTGGGGGTTCAATGGTGTGTATTTCTGACTTGCCTTCTCTAAAAAGAAACACTACACAGCCAAAATACAACAACCTTCCACTCGTACCTACATGCTGTGAACACCAAGGAGCAAATCAAGTTGCCAAGTGTGGTACATGGCAGTATAACAAGGGGTCATGGGATGAAAGCAAGAAAGAGAACATTTTAGGCTGAATATCAGGGGGAAAAGACTTTTGTTGAACTGTGAAAATGCTACATGCCCACGTTAAAAATTAGCTAGACAAAGCACTAGAAATTACTTTGTATACAACAACTCTGCACTGGCAGAGAGATGGAGCAGAACTAATTGGCCTCTGCAAACCCTGACTTCTTATATCCTTCATAAAATACAGTCTACAACAGCTCTTAGATTTAACAAAGGCTTGCACTTAGAAGAGAAAATGAAACTGAGAAGGCAGAACATCTCCTTGCGAGCCTATTTCCACTGAGAGCAGCACAGCGTGGGAGGTGCAGTCGTTCAAGCGCTTTATGCTCTGGCTTAAGTCGAGGGAATCATTTACAGCAAAGAAACAGGAGGGATACCTTTTAGCATTTTTATCATGATGACTTTCTTAGCACATCACAGTCTGGGGAAAAAACAAAAACAAAACGTAATCTGCACATTTTCTTTGAGAAAAGAAAGAACTCACTCTGTCCATCTATTAAATCTTTTTTCCCTTCCCCATCTGTACATTAACCTAGGCCCAGTTTCACCAAACCCAAAAGAGGGGCTGATGTCATATGAAACATTGCATTCCTACACATTTCATAAAGTGCAACACCTGTGCAGGAGGGAAAGGCTCAGGTTAAGGTTTCCATTCAGTCACAACTCTGTCAGAATTCACTCTTTCTGACAACACCTGGCAAACCAGCAGCTGATGCATCCTGGCCAGCAGCGATGCAGCTCTAGGCTACCCACACCTCCTACCCAGTGCTACTGACCTGGGATGGCTTCAGAGGGACTTGGGAGAGGAAAAGACCTGCTCATATCCTCAAATCCCAGAACATACAGTGCAAACATATATATGCTCTCCATACTGACAGTGTTTACTTTATGGACATCCCTGGTAATAATCGGGGGATGAATTCTTGATTTCCACTGATTGCAATTTGTCACAAATACGGCAAGTAGATGTCATTGGTATGCAATTGGAAGCACATACTACATTAGGAAAAAGGGCCTGAATATCTATAACAGAGGTCATAAATAAAATGAACTAGAACATATGAGATGAAATTCCTTTCCCTGGTCATGTCAGAGGCATATGATTTCCATTAGTAAAAGGTACAATGTAAAACTTAGTACAGAGGAGCTAGCTGATTTTCCCTTGGCAGTCTTCTTCACTGTAGATCTTCAGAATTTGTTTGCATTTTGGTTAACGTTTTTCCAAAAAAAAAAAATATATATAAAATATGAGTGGTTTCAACTGCGCAGAACTGGTTCCTTTAGCTCCTTATGTGAAACTAGGAAGATGTGCTGCATCTTACATCAGCTGAAATTCAATTTTTCACAATTATCCAAACCAACAAAACTCAGCCTGCCTAATTCTCATGAACACACACAAGCACCTCCAACTAAGTTATAATTTGAGCAGATATTCTGCTCATCTGTTCTTGACAGCAGTACATGCCATGCAATTACCCTACAAAATAAAGCTTCTATCTGGTACACTTTGCACATGAATAAATAGTACAAGAGGTGAAAGAAATATGAATTATTCCTTAAAACTGCTGTTTGCAGGTGATAAAAAAGCATAATGCTGGTACCATTCCCCTGAAATCTTAAACCCAATCCCAAAAAAGCACTAGAGAAAAGATTCTGCTCCAAGTACCTACGTGCCCATGTTAAATTTAAGAATTGGTTTAAGTACCTTCCCTAGACCAAGGCCCTGAGCAAGTGAAATATGATTTTTCTATTTAAAATATTAAAAAGACACAGGCTGCCCAAGTGTTTTACATTTCTTTTTCCTTCTTGACTTCTAATTCATTTCTGACATAGTGTTTCCTTTCAGTCTCTCGTCCGTACCATAAATCTACCTGCAATGATTTTGTACAAGTCACACACTTTGCATGAAAATGGATCCCGGACCCTTCCCAGTCACAGGATGTGAGGTACAATGTCCATCATAAGTCATGTACAAAGTACAGTTTCAGTAACCAAAATCTCTCATTCAGACATTGCATCCCATTGTGCATCCCAGTGCATCACAGACAGCTGGAATTAATTCAGCTGCTTACTCTGGAGCAAATCACCAACTCCATGGAACATAAGCAGCCTAACATCAGGAGTAGATGAGATCAAAATTAGGCCCTCTTATATGCACCTTGCTTTGTAGAAGCGTTAATTAATTGTATTTATGGTCTTGGGGTCCCCATTATTAACAGAACTGAGATACCACAAATTGCAGTCACACACATACATCTTAGCAACTGGAAGAAAACATTTCAAATTTATTTTTAGAAAAAAATCCATCTAGTTTCACTTTTTTTTTTTTTCCCTCAAAGCTCACACAGAACTATCCAGTCTCTGCAAACGTGATCCAAAAACTAGCTGGGGAAAGCAGGAAGGTGCTAGCTAGGCACTGGATCAGGCAATAACCCAGCAGCTGACGCAGAGTTTCACAGCACTATCCTGGTTCTGCCTGATTGCCCACTGTGTCTCTCATCAGACACCTTGACACGCAGCTGTCACACCTCCACCAAATTATTCTGGAATCCCAGCTCAAGAAGATGGGACAGACATCTCTGGGTGCATAAAAGGTTTAGAGTGACACCCAGGATGAAGCTCGCCCCGTATTTTCTGTAATAGAGATGAACAGGAGGAAAAACTGAAGGAATAGTTTCTCCAGCTGTTGATGATAAGACCCTTAGTATATAAATGGCATGCTCACCACATGCTACTGGTGCAGGGCCCTTCATATTTTGTGAAGTAGGATAGCCAACTTAGACAACTCAGTAAACACTGCTGAGCAGATATCAACCTGTCAAAATCAGTTTTACTTATTTAAGATCATAACCCTTTTTTTACATCACTAGGAATTTCTGGGGAACTCTAAATCCCAGACCTTGGACAATACCTTCCTTTTCCAAACTCATTCGGTTTTTAATGATGCATTTTTTGTTGTTTTGGGTTGAGGTTTTTGGGGGTTGTTTGGGTTTTTGGGTTTTTTTGTTTACAGCTCTGCTCATCAAATCTGCACAGTGGTAACAATATGAAGAAAAGCCAGAGAAACAAACCAAGCTAATTGATAGCACAAGTATGTTTCACATAAACATTCATTATAAACAGTGGTACTGCTGAAGCTACTGCACTGGCCACAGACCCTACAGTTTAGTACCACTGACCTCAATAGCAGGCAGATGAAGAGCAGAACTGACATGTCAAGCATGAAGCTAGAGTAATTTGCACCCTTATGACCAGATCCTGAGCTGGCACACAGTGACCATAGCTTCCACAAGATCAATGGTATGAGGTCAATTTTTTTTCTAGCTCAGTCAACAACTTTTAATCTGAGCACCGCCAGGAAACCAGAGAAATCACTCAGCATTTGTTAAACTGCCAAATTAAAACTTACAAGTTGCAGGTTCTTTCATCTTGATACCCATGTTTAAATACACATTTCATATTACTAGAGCTGCAAGAAATTAAATTACTTCAGATCACAGTTATTTGGAGACTCTTTTCCCCTCACTGTTACTGACTCAGAGGGAACCTACTGAAACTTCCCAACGGAATTTGCACGCAGGGTTCAAATAAACATATATTCAATGCCTGTTTTACTCATAAAGAATAATACATCCTTTTCTGAGTGCATACATGGTGAAAATAATTTTCTTTTCCTCATGACTTTTCTGGAAGGAAAACTGGGATACCTCATACCCCCCAGAGTATCCTTGTCTTCCTTACAGTAGACAGGCTGTGCTATGGAAAGCTACTTGACATGTAGGGCAACTAAATCAGTGAAAGCACATTAACAAGATGGGTGTTTACTTTGTCTTCACCTTGAGGCAGGAGCTGTGCCAGCAAACACTGAATTAAGAACACATGACAGGTAAGACCTCTCCATCCACCTAAACATTCCCCTCTACCCCTGTGAGCTGCTCCACACTTCCCTGTCCTTCCATGTGTGTTCCAGCTTGTCTTTCACCATCTCTTTGTAGTTCCATGCCAGACCCCTGGCAGTTTCTGTCCCACGGCAGTTCTCCAGCACAACGCCCTGCTCGTCATCTCCTCTTTTGCATTGCTACACGTTATTGCTCCCCTGTTCAAAGGGACCCAGCCAGCACACAGCCACCAGCCCATAGTCACCAACCTGTCACTCAGCCACCACAAGTCACCCACCTGTCACTCAGCTTCCTTTCATCAGCACTCACTAAACATACTAGCGATGCGTATATGCAACAGCTGCAAACAAAAAATTTGCAACAAGACATATGCAGGGCAGTGAAAGCTTTCATTTCTTCTAATGGAATCATGTTAAAAGGCTAAATTTCCTCTGAATAAAATCTACAGACATTACAAAATCCACAAGAGATGGAAAAAAAGCGAGGGCACAGAAATGGCTGAGATGTAGAGAGACTGAACATGAAAACAAAAAATTTGCAAAATTAGGTTCAACTTGGAAAAAATACAATACACCTACGTTTTTTCTTAATAAAAAAAGAAAAAAACCTCCAGACCACACAAACCTAGAAAGCAGCAATGGGTAGGAGACTGAGGGTCAGTAACAGATAGTAAATTAGACATGAGTCCACAATGCAGTCTGACAGCAAAAAAGGTCACCACAATTTTGGGCTGCATATGCAGAGACAGCAAGTAACGGTTTTTATCTATATTGATCGGGTGCAGTCTACTATGGAAAAAACATGCTCAATTCTGTGTTTTGCGTAAACAAAAACTAATGGCAGTTTGGAGAGACTTCATAGAAAACAGCCACAGAATAGCTTGGAGGGCTAGCAGAACTAACCAAGGAAGATGAAAAGCTGGCAAAAATAAAAAAAAACCAAACCACAACAACAACAAAAATCCCCACAGACATTCTCTCACAAAGAAATTAGAACAATTCAAGAAGTTGACAAAAAGTTATTGCTGAGGATAAGCTAGGCAAACCTGCTCACTTTTGCACCAAAAGCAGTCAAGACTTAACTTTGAAAATTACCAAGTCTAACTTGGAAGTCTGTTAATATTGATGGGGCAATTATTTTCAGAACTGTTGCCCTGTGTGAATGCCCAGCTGCAGCCTGGTAATTGTTTCTGGTTCACACAATAGCTAAGAGAAGCTCAACAATGTGAAAGACTGGAAAGAAGATGTACCAAAGAAGATGCAAAACTTACTCAGCATTGCAAAAGGGAACATTAGTAAAACTTGGGGAAGAAAAATTAAGGAGTAGGCCTGGGCTTAACACTTGGGCAATATTCCTCAAGGCTGAGATCAATCAGTCAGGATGACCTTGTATCACCCAAAGGCCAAAATTCAATCTGACATAGGGGGTTCAAAGTCTTGAAGCTGCATTGGAAGATTCATTATTGAGCTGAGGTGGACAACCAAGGCCAGTGTGTTCTGAATGAGTGCCTCAAAATGACTGGTGCAAGTTCCTCCTCATAACATCCTCAGAGGTAGTATAGTCCTAATAGTAAAACCCTGAGAAAAGTGAAGATTTCTGGCAGTGTTAAAAGAGTTAACAGCACTTTCTGCTTCCCAGATTTCTGGGAACAGCTCAATCACGTCACACTCTCTGCTGATCAGAAAGCAGAAAAAGTCTTTACTTTTGACCAAGGTCCTGCAGGAATCCAAGCCTACAAGCCTGGGCTTTGCTTTGCACTGTCCTCATGGCTTCTGGCTGGGCTCAGGGTATGGGCTGAGCCTGCACCTCTCTGCAAATCCACTGCCTCATGAAACAGTGAAGTCAGTAAGCAACCATGCAAAAAGCATCTGTGTGAAGAGGGAAGGCAGGACAGAAAAAAAAATAAAAATCAATGCCTGAAGAAAGCATTGGCATCTCAATATGCCATTCAAAAGCAAACCCATCTTGATGTAGTGCAAGATAGCCAATGGAAGTAAAAGGACTGGTCTTTCTCAACATCCTATGCCATTTACAATTCATTTAGGCAATCAGTATATTTCAACACTCCTTTTAAACCCAAGCTGGAAGTGCTTAGTATTGAATTGGCACAAGTTTAAAAGAGGAAAAAAAGGAAAAAAGCAAAAGGCAGTACAATAACAAAAGAAATCCCAATCCATCTTTTGACTGAGGTGCATTGCCTTGCTAATTTTGCTGTAGAAAAACAAAGCAGTTGTGGACAGCTGATTAAAAGAAGCTGTTAATTTAGAATAACCTGTTTGCTAATTGCCTTCAACCTTGGTCAGTCGGTTTCTGCACTCTAAACCCTAAAGGTAGCTTGAAATGAATGTATCTAGGGAGTGAGGAGTAATTAGTGCAAGCAGGCAGCCATGGCTGGAAGACAGAGGTCTCAGTGAAGGGAGGAAAGGTCTAAACCAGTGCACACGCTCCTAGGAATTTGCCCTAGTGCTTTCTCCCTCTGCTCCCCCTCCTTTTCCCTTCTGCTGCTACAGGTGGAGCCCTCTGCCACAGCAGGGATGTCCCACTGCCCCTCAGGCACTCTGCCACCACCTGCAAAAAAAAAAAAAAAAAAAACCAAAAAAAAAAAAAAAAAAAAAACTTTGCAGGTTGGGTTTTTTTTTTGGCACAAACAGCAAAGTGAGCAAAGATCCTGCATGCAGCCATGCTGACTGCCTTCCCTCCCTAATCTGTCCCTCTCCTCGCTGGGAGCCATGGGAGACAGCTCACTGGGACCCACTGCACCACCCTCCTTTGCTAGAAAGCTTCCATGGACAAAAGATGCAGGTTTCCTGCCTCCAGCTTGTGAGTACTGGGGAAAATATCCCCCTGCATCCCAGAACCTCAAAACACAACCCATGTAGAAATACAGCTTCCACCAAGACCTCACAGACAAAGGATGATTTTCTGTTTTCCCAGCTTGCTGATCTCCTCTCACTGGGGTAAGGCTGCCCCATGACCACCTTCAGGGAGAGAGGCTGCAGAGGGAGTGGAAAGAAAAAGACTCTGGAAATTAGTCACTCGTTTTACAGGCTGCCTCCGCCTGGTTTGCCATGCGCTCAAAATAGAACAACAACTGACCTGTGAGTTATTTAAACATGAGTGTAACATTTAGAGGCACAAGGCAGGGCACACAGATTCTATCCTACTGATGTCTGCCTGACCCCCGCAAGTCCTCAGGTGACCCAGGCCCACACGGCCGCTGTGGCCACAGCTCCCTTCTGGCGTCCCCACTGCCTCCCTGGGTGCCAAGCAGAAACGTGGTGCTGGTTCACACTGTCCCAGGGGAAAAAATGTCTCCCTTAGGAGAGCAAGCAAGACTAACAGGAGCCTGGCTTGTTTCCTTATAATAAACATGGCATCATTCTTGATAGATTTCCATTCTGGAAGAAGCCTAGTGCATTCTCCTGCAACAGCGAAGCAGATGCACCTTGTTTAGAGGGAGCTGGGAGCCACAGCTCTGGAACAGAACTTCCAGCAAGCTGTATATGCAGGGACTCACCATGCTCCCAAGGGACAGGAAAGAAACCTGCGTTCAGGTGGGAGTTTGGCAACACAGTCCCTCACTTCTTTAACTCCACCCCTTGAATGTCAACCAATCCCAGCCCACTGTGTTCTGACTTTTAATCCTTATTAAAATCACAGAATCATGAAGGTTGGAAAAGACCTCTAAGATAATCAAGTCTGACCTTGGACTGATCACCACCACGCCAACTAAACCACAGCACTAATTGTCACATCCAGTCATTTCTTTAACACTTCCAGGAATGGTGACCCCATTATCTCCATGACCAGCCCATTCCAAAGTTTAACCACACTTTCAGGGCAAAAGCTCTTCCTGACCTCCAGCCTGAACCTCCCTTGCTGTGGCTTGGGTCTGTGTCCTGTCATCCTGTCACTGGTTGCCTGGAGGAGAGCCTGATCCCCACCTGGCTCCAACCTCCTTTCAGGCATTTGTAGAGAGCAATAAGGTCCCTACAGGCTCTTTTTCTCCAGTTTAAGCACCCTGCTCTCTCAGCTGCTCCTCATATGATTTAATCTCTAGCCCATTCACCAGCCTTGAGTTTGTGATTTGTATTGTAACAGCCTATGCCAAAACTGCATTTGGAAAGGAAAACAAACAAACAGAGACAAAAAACTTAATAAAAGCTGGTTTCTAGCTTATACCATACCTTAGTATAAAGTCATCCCAATAGGCAGAGATGGGATGCACACATATGTATACTTCAGCCAGCATCACACTCGGGTCCCCAGCAGGAGCACACAGTTTTGTTCCTTTTATTTTCCTCTTAAACACAGCATAGCTCTAGGTTATTGTTTCTCCAGGGACAAGCACATTCCTGTTCTCCCCATACTACTAAATCCAGTAGTGCCTTAAGAGGCTTTGTCTTAATAATTTTCATCACTGTTATTGATAGATGTATTGATATTGGAGGTGGCCAGGTCAGGTTGTAATGACTTTCTGAACTCATGAGTTATTTATGAGCACCCGTTAATCTGCATCACGTGGAATTGCTGAGTTACAACACACACCCTCTTGTAACCCCCATGTCCTCTCATGGAGAGCACAGGCTGCTCCTATTCAAAAGGGGTCCAATACACCAGTGAAATCCCAGCTGTACCACGACAACAGAGGCTTAGCACAAGCCAGCCCTTCACATTTGCCCCTTCACTGCTAACACCCAAGACTACCCTTTGCAAGGTGTTCTCCAGACATATTATGGTCACAACACCACCACAGGGAGAAGAAAAAAAAACTGGGCAAGAAAGGTGGATTTTTCCAATGCTGAAAGTATTTTCTTAGCAAAAAATATTTCTGAAAAAATTATACGTGACCCTAAAAGGAGCTTCCTGTATCTTCAAATCCACATTGTCAGAGAGCAGCCACTTCTCGTCCCGTTTGTTAGCTTCCAGGCTGAAGGGAGCAAACGTTGACTTCCATTTTAGAAGGGAGGCAAGCACCAGCAACTACCCCAGATTTCCATGACAACTGCAAACTCTCAACACATCTTCCGATTTTGTTGGTGATGTTTCTGTCTCTTGAGCCAATGCCAAGCTAACTCTAGCAGCAAAATTATCATGCAAAGGCATGTGGTCCATTAAAAATATGAGTCAGAGTTGCAGGGTGATGTCACATCAGCTGCCCCTGATGATAACTATCAAAAGTTAGCACAAGCTTCCAAATCACAAACGCCTTGGCTCTGATCCTATTTTAGTGAATCTGCTATTACGATTAAACCATCGCTGTAATTGGCACTGGAAGAGCATCGGCAGTCTGCTGTGGTCGCCTTCCCTGCAAAGAATGTTTGTGATGCTCATCTCTGAATGATGCATAGTGTCTGCCTGTATTCAGATTTAAAAAAGAATTTAAAAAAAGAATGCATGAACAGCAGGTAGACTGGTCAGCAGTGATTCAGTCCCTGGCAGCCATGATGAGAGCACCACTCAGCCCTGCTAGAGGTGGATATTTCTCCATTTCATTTCATGGCATTGCACCTACGTTACACCAGGTATGAAGTTTGACTTTCTATCTTTAATAAAATATGGTAACTGCCTTTCACTGACTACCAGCTTTTTTACAAGTGCTACACGCTCATTTGGGAAACAGCTGGAATGGCATTGTACTCCATAGTCAGATAGTGGGGAGAAGTCAGAGAAGGGGAAGAGACAGAGCAAGCAATGTGTCTTGTGTACTTAAATAGCTGGGTTGTCGGAGGAAAAAAAAAATCCCACATGCAGCAGCAAAAACCAACCAATGCCTAGGAGCCGGGGAGAGGGATTTACACACTTTACATTTTCTAATTTCCCTCTGGATAAGAATCGTGTAGTTTATCTAGCCTTTTAAGCTGTGGAAAAGGGGAGGAATATGGGGTTTTGAACACACTACCATTGCACGTGCCTGCATTACAAAACCTGTCTTTTTTTTCCCCCAAGCACAAACGGTAGATAAAATTTAAAAAATTAGGCTGGCATTGAGTATTGTGACACACGGGGCACTAAACGTTTGGGTGATTGGTGAATTTCTGAAATAGATTAGAAGTTAGCATGAGGCAAATGAAAATAACCTTCCCCTCCCCCCCACTACTAAATAAAGCACAGAAGGGAGAAAGGATGGGGGGCCAATCTTAGAGATTTCTCCTCCCCTTTTGTTGTCCCCCTCCCCTTTCCCGATATTGATATTGCTCTGCTTTTTGATCTCTGCACTTCTTTGTTTTGGCTTCACAGGTATCAAGGGAAAATGGCTAGCAGTGAGTTCTCTAGCTTTTCCTGCTCTACAGCCCCTCTGGCTTAGCCAGCTGGATCACACTGAATTAGTCAAGTACTTCATTATCTCCCTTCTCTGCACATTTAGCTCCAGGTAATAAAATGCCCAAACAAGAGAGCCAATGCCTTCTGCTGCACTGTCTGTGAAGTTTTGTTGTTTTGGCCAATTCTGCATATCAGCATTGTGCTATGGGAGGGCATCACTTTTCATCCCTTGCCTGCAGTGCTTCCCAATCTCCATTTAGTCACAGCAGTTAGCTAACCATGTAGCTGTTGATAACACAGCACAGTTTTGGAGCCCCTTAGCCTTCAGGAGGTCTGGGATTTCTCTTCCCAGTGTGGGCCTACAGGAGGAGAGGCAGCTAGCTGGGAGAGCCAGACCAATTACATGGTGAGGATGGATGCAGAGCTGCGGATGGTGAAAATTGCTCTTATTAGCAGCCAGTGGGGTAGGAGTTTTGCACTAGGGCATTTTCTGCAGTGGTGAACTGCTAGCCAGATATCTAGGTCAGGTAGAGAAAGCTGTAGAACAAAATCCAGGCAGTTGCTTCGTGCACCCTTCTATCGTGAGGCACTGTGCTACACAGAGGAAGGGAGTTTTTATTTTTATAGGTGGTGGTGGTTTTATTTTTTTTTCTCCTGACTCATTGAAATATAATGGCAGCTTCTCTTTTTCATTTGTATTCTTCAGAACAAACGCTTAAAATCCATTTTAATGTATTTTTTTAAATACATTCTTCTCCTCCCCCTGCTCCATGGGATTTTTTTTCCCCCCTAAGATGACCTTTAGTTAAAGCCATAAACTAGCTTGAGGCAATCTCTGGCAGCTCTGTCATGTGATGGGCAAAATGGGCCGTATTTAAATCACATGAAAAAGAACAGAAAGAATCTAGTTCACCTCTTCAGTGCTTAACCTTATTCACAATGGTCAGTGCTAAAAATCTCTGAAATGTTCTCTGTTTAGGGGAAGGCATGAGAAAAATACATGCTGGCAAAAAGTCTACCATACATAGAAATCTAAGTTTCGAGAAATCAGTTTTCCCTGTATGAATAAAAACAAAAAATGAAAGATAGGAGAAGATATGCAGTTCTTTTTTTTGCAGTCACCTTTCCCCCACCCTTGTTCCACCAAGTTCTCCAAATTTCTTGTCTGAGACATTCAGCCCAGAGGAAAGCGGGTAGGGAAGAAACATGTGAACCAAATTCCACACTAAGACACGTAGCGTTAAAGAAATTCAAATTCAGAGCACTATAAAAGCAGGGGAAAAAAGCTATATATGCATATTATAGATTTGATTCACAGCCTGCTGAAGTAAACAGCTGACTCTATTGATTTCAGTGATCTGTAGATCAGTCCTTAGCGACAAAGAGAAGGACCTCATAACAAAGGTCCAGACTGCAGCATTTAGATAAAAAAATTAACAGCAAAATACTGCTAAATTAATCCAACTTCTTTCGATTATTGATGTCCTACTGTTTTCTGCCTGAAACAACATACACGATGCATCATTCATTTATAAATTATTCATTCACAGTTATTTTGGCAGCAGCTTCTTTCCATTTATCAACTGATAAACGTACAGGAGATAAGAAGGGTAATTTTATAGCCCCTTGACATTTACCTTTGACACGATTTCCATATTTAATAAGGTAAAATACAAATGACATTTTGGGGATTCCAAAGTCCATGTTATAAAGCTTCACTTTGGCCTTTTTTGTATCCATGTCACTTGAGATGAGTGAACCAAGCACATACAAACCTCACGTGCACACAAGTCCCTCCGAGCTGGCTTTTCAAGTGTGATTTCAGCAGCCCTGAAATGTGCTTGCTGTGCCACCAAATTGCAGAGCCTCTTCACGGCTGCAGTGGGAAAGATTATGGTTGACTTCAGAGGTTTGGATAACTTCCAAAGAGCCACAGCTCTGGGGACTGTTGAAACCATGAGACATAGCCAGGTCAAGAATTTACTGTTGCCTGGCCTTGTTTCTAAAGATCTCATTCATATTCCCACACACAAAGCTTTTGGCCGTTTCAGATCTTTGCCCAATATGACTAAAATAGTCATTCCATATGCTCAGTGAAATTACATCTTATGAACCCTGAGGTTAAGATGGGGAAAATCAGGTTCCAGATATTCAAAAACTACATCTGTCTCACTGTCCATATTCATCTGGACCTTTGTAAGGTCTGCAACCCACTGGGCTGTGGTACCATAGCACATGACATGCGGTTGCCACACACCGGCAGAAGTGTGAGCCACTCCAAGGAAACAAAAAGCAAGTGGAATTATTTCCATCCTAGAAAAGAATGACAGAGCCTTTGAACAGCATCTGTCCTATTTTTCAGTCTAGCCTTTGAGACAATTAAAGACAGACTTCATTTATTTTTTTAAGAGGAAAATAAAAAAAAAAAAACCCACACTGTTTAAAACAGCAGAGCAGGAATAAATTATAACTGTACCATTAATCCCAAGATCTACAGAGACTACCAAAATCCTCCACACATGATAAAGTACCAAGAGACCACTGTGAAATTTGTATGCCACTTCTACAAGTCCTATAAGTATTGCACATTATGCATCTAGAAGTAATTACAGAACAGCCAATTAACTGTTGACTTGCTCTTGCCCTGTAATTCTAGACAGTATTCTTTGTGGAGTTGTTCTTTCAGGAGCAATATTATACAAGAGACATTAGCTGCCAGTTCGTACCTGCACGTACTTCAATAAAACCCACTACTGTTCACATGCAAGACACTGAGCTCTTTGCAATACCTAAAGGACACAAATGGGGAAACTTCAACTGACAGATTAAATTGGCCAGGATAGATTTCAGAGACAAAAGGAAACTTTTGGCAGCTGGGATCACAGCATAGTTTGATCATCAACATCATCCACAAGTGCCATCAAGATACAGGTTTTTAGAGGTCACATACACCCCAGCCCAATTCCCCTCTACAAGGTGTTTTTTCTCCACACTGTCCTTGAAAAGCCCAGCTAAGCAGTCTCATGTTATGTGATGGATGTTGGAATATGAAAGTTCAATTAGAAGCTGAGTTATGGTATAATTTTTTTGATAAGTGTCAACAGATTAATGTATTCTGCACTAAGGAAAACAGTTCAACAACATCCACCTGTTCTCAAAGACACATAGAGCTTCCACATTCATGGCTAGGATGGAGGAAATGGGAGCAAAAGTGGTGAGATGACCTTTCTGTCATCAAGCCACTATACATATAATTGAGGGGTTATTACTACTATTTATTCCAAAGAAAAACTAACAAAGCAGAACTCTAGAGGTCTGGGATAAGTGTTAAGGGTTTTTCAAAGTCAAATTCTTACATAAAACTTTACATTTGGGAGACTTCCTGCCATAGCTTTTGTGCTGGTGAAAGCTGCCGGACCAACAAGTCTGGAGGCAAAGATTTCCTGCCTCCTCAAGGAAAAGGGAAGTACCAAGAGAGCTGTGCACCTTTTCTGCAGCAGGGCACTGAGAAATTTGGGTCTAGAGGCAGAGATTACTGGGCAGGATGGGAAGCAGCAACCAAGGGCTGGAAGATACCACCCGGGTCACCTAGGATGTACATGTTAGAAGAATCCCCTACAAAACCACAGTTTCCCATGTACACCGCACACTATGCCACACCTGCAACACTTCTCCCTCCCTGTGCCCCATAATAAACTTCAGAGACTAACTACAAAAGACCAGGTGACTCAGAACAAAATTATCTTTTCCTGAAGTCCTTTCCTGTATTCTGTCCAGAGAGAGGTGATTTTCAGTCTAGTACACTATGGTTCATGCTTCCATATTTGTTGGTTTCTTAAGTAAGACTTAAGTTT